>NW_010117986.1:0-35862 GCF_000699245.1 Pterocles gutturalis
CTATGATTCTATGATTCTATGATCATTGTGCCCTGTTGTCACTGTGTTCCCGATTCCTTCATCGCTGTGTTTACCATTCTGGGATAAACCCCTGGGCACCCGTGCACAGCTTCGGAACTGGCTCACTGTTTGCACTTAGGCACCAGTGACCCTGTTGTATTTTTTTGTTTCCGTTCACCAAAGAATCTACCGAATAGCTTATTTAGAGGAGTGATTGATTCTGGTGCAGCCCAGTGGCCACAGCAAAAACACTTTCCAGGCTTCGCGGTTTCTAGTTAGGCTTCGCCCTCTACTGACACAAGCTGTATGGCAGGTACTGCACTGACCCTTTGCTTTGGGCTCCTTTGGTTTCCAGTTCGCTGGTAAAACAGAGGTACAAAGGATAAAAGGCAGAATGACTTTGAGGAGCGTTAACCGTTGCAAACATCCATCTCTCCACAGCCTCCACGGGAAGGAAGGAGGGGAAAGATGAAGACAAAGGATACATGAATTCTCATCTAGAAATGTTAGTTCAGACTTGGAATATGAGTCTGGGCCCCCAACACATTGTTAACAACCATGAGCAATGCTGAATATAGGTACAAAATGTTAATGTATGCTGTTCATTGTGCTTGGTTTACGGGAAACACTGGGGGATAAATAATGGCCACGAACAATTCATGACAGTTGCCATATTGGCTTTTGCAAACTCATCAATTAACAGTTTGTACAATGACATTAGATTAATTGTCAAGTTGATTATACTATGAGCATGGCAGGGGTGGGGAAGAAGAATTTTTTTTTTCAGGGTTTTTTTCCCCCTGATCTCAAGTTTAATCTTAGAGTGAAATTAGAATTGTATTTAATTTACATTCCACCCAGGAACAACATGAATGTTTTTCCATTCATGAAGGATCACAGAAGCATTTCCCGAGGATATTTTTGGTGTTTCTGGATGTGGTTAGCCCAGGCTTAGAAGAATTGGAGGCAGAGGACCTGTCTGTGTGATCAGTGAGGTCATTACCTCTGCAGAGATGGGGATTTCTACAGGCAACTACGCCAAAAATCAGCTTTGTATCTTCTCTAACAATACAGTTAAAATCGTAACAATATCATACTCTATTTTTTAGTTAAGCAGGACTATGTATGTCCTCCCCAACATGTGAGACAGACAATCTCTGATCAGCATGGCTGCACGCTACCAAAAGCAGCAATAGTCAGTAACACAAATGACTTCTGGGTCCTTGTTTGTTTTCCCTATCCAGGCTCGCAGAATTAAAAATCAAATTGCAGATAACAATGCAGAAGTGTCCCTTCTGGGAAAGGAGCAAGATCAGGAAAAAACTGTTGTCTTGCAGCAATATCATTAGCTAAATGACAAAAAAAATGATACTCAACATTTTAAAGAGGCTGTTCATGATGGGAAATGATATTCCCTTATATATGACTGAGGTGTTTCGTACTACAGCTTGCTTTGTATATTCATTTTTTCACTTCACTTTCCTCTTCTCTAGACCAACATGTGTCTTTATAGGAGTAATTTCCCATCATGAGGTCGACAACAATATCCATTAAAGCATTTCTATAAATCCGATTCCAGAGAACAGTGTTGCCTAAATAAAATTTTTATGACCTCTTTGTTTTATAACAGGATGATGCAACTTCATTTCAACTGATTTCAATTTAGATCCACAGCTAACAGTGTAAATCGATGTCAGTTTTGAATGGTTGCCAGACTACAAATGTTAAGGAATTTCCCAGAATATTCTGGGGTCACATTTTTAATAATTTAAAAGATATTGTGAGGTTTTTTTCCTGTACCATAGGTATACAGACAAGCTCCAGTTTAGTATAAAGACTGAGTACATGTGATGAGGTCTGCCTTTTCCTGTCAGATTCTCAAAGGAGAATATGAATTTAAAGCATTGGTCACAGGCATTTACCCCCCTTCCCCCTTCCCTTTCCAGCAGCCAGAGTACTTGACTGCCTGCACCATTCTATCCACAGCTCTCTGGACCTGTGGTATAACCAGAAGCTTTAATTAAAAAATTAAAATTAAGAAACTCAAGAGAAGAGGAAGAAGGTTAGAACATCAAAGGCTTAGATATCTACACACATGCTCAAGTCTCCCAGAAAGACATGAAGCCATTGCAAAACGACTAAGAAACAGGCCTCTTCAAATGTGATGAACACCCTGGCTGCCGGCAGCAGGATCTAACTGTAGGGCTAGACAGGCAGAAGCGCTTGTGTTTGCACTTGCTGGGGCAGGTGCTGGTGAGCGCCCAGCTGCCCTCTGGCTCCCACAGCGTTCTGGGTTTGAGATACTTCCTCCGTGGTCAGAAGCTCTGGACAGCACAAGCAGCATTGTACCCCAGGCTGGAGCACTGCTGGCCCTGCATCTTCACCCCTACCCTCCTCCAGCTGATGTACCACGTGAAGTGACTTCCTTGTAAGCCACCAGAGACCTGGAATTTACTCTTGAAATGCTCTTTGAGTAAGCCTGTTTTAAGAGAGGCATGAAGGAAAAGCAAAGCCCAATCTACAGTGCAGCCCCATCCTTTTAGAACAAAATAAATGTGTTTCCCTTATAGGCGGCTTTCCATAAATATGAACAAAAATAAGTTAAAGGAGTCAGATGAGGATCACTTTCTTCCAAAGTTAAAGCAAGAATAAATTTCCAGTGCACCCTCTCCCAACATATTTCCACTGTGAAGAGCCTGACGTGTAAAGCAAAACCATGCTGTTGAGAAGCAATTTTTCACTCACCCTTTGGCCACTGTTGCTATGCCAACGTCAGTTAACTTCATTCCTACACCTACGAGGCATAAAGGAAACAGAGCTTATGTTACACTAGAATTTCCAGGGGTATTCTCCGATTCAGGACCACCATATATAGAGGTATTAGATATTACTGATTGATCCATGGGTTTAATTATTTGTCAACATTTTTTCGAAACGTTCTAAAGCACCCCAGCAAAAACAGGATCAGTCTCATTCCAGCAGTTTAGAGATAGCAAGGTGATAAATGGAGCATCAGTTGTTTCCTGTGCTGGACAACTGGGGAGAGGGGGAGGAGGGGTGACACTTTGATCCCTGCATTTTAAGAAACATACAAAATCTTTTTTTCTGCTCCTGCCCTGAGATGTGTGTATTTATTTAAGGGTTTTGTGGGTTTGATGCTTTTGCTTTTTACGATGAGTACCAGTAGGAATTGCATATTTGCTTTGCTACTGAAATGGCAATAGATCAGTCAACCTTATGTTTACTTTTTGTGTGACAGATCCAAAATCCTCTTCTTATTCACTATTTCCAAAAACTTGTGTCTTTTAACCTGTCTCTTTGTTGACTTGTTTATAGGCAAGATCCAGTCCTGTAGTGTGCAACTTTTCCTGTATAGGAAAACAATGGTCTCAAGCCCATTTTCCTTGGAGAACACCCTCAGAAACCTCAACTGGTGTGCCTGAAAAATGCAGTCTAGACACTCAAATGAGAAGGTGATCAGAGAGGAAGAATGTTTCTCTTCAACAGCAGCAGGTATACTGTCCTTTGTGGCAGAAATCATTATAGATGCTCAGATACCTCTTCTGCTGTTTTGCCTCCCTCAAGCTAGGATTTTGTTCATTTCCCTTGAAACTACTTCAGGGGTCTTGTTTAGATGTCTTGTTGCTCATTTTCCTGCCTTCCCTTGTTAAAGAACACGGGCTATTTTCTAAGATTCCAGCTTTCTTTGGTTTTCTTTAACGAGGGTCTGTCTTTCTCTGTTTCAAACCCATCTGTGCACACTGCGGTGGGTGCAGCCCCAGCGTTTCAGCAGCCAGGAGTCACACCCACGGCAGCGGAAGGGCAGCGGTTAGTAAATGCCAGGAGGGCATTTCTTCACCATTCTTCATTTTTTGAAGGAACATGTTTCTTCACACCTAGCCAGGACCTGAATGTGGAGGATTCCACTGTTCAGAGACTGTTTGTAAGTAATTAAATACAAGAAAAACTGAAGGACTAGGATGTTCTTAACAGCTGAAGTCTCTAATTCCCAAGACATGTCATTAGCCTCTGGGCGGTGAGACAATAAGCCAGACTTGACTCCTATGGAGCGTCCAGATTTACTAAGGGGGCACACGGAAGAACTCTCCCATTTAGACTGTAAGATTTGTGTTTTCTTTTCCAAACTGTCGTCTTACAAGAACACAAACTAGGTAAAGATTCCCTTTCTCTGCTGATTAGATAAACATCAGAATACTGCGTAGGTTAATTCATGTTTGCCCCTGCTGCCACAGTAGGCAGTTAATTCATGTCCTTCTGTTCCCTAGGGTAACACACGCACACAAATAAACACGGTGCACCTAAAAGAGGCGAGAAAATAAAATATCCTCACTCTCTTTCCTGTCTCTAACTCTGATCTGCACGAGATGCTGTGTAAGACAGGCGCAGGGCAGGGTACTGTCTGCGTCTGGAGAAGACTCTGCCCATCACCAGGTTATGAGAGCACGCAGCATTGCCAACAGGACACAGAAAGCCAAGAACAACACTGCTCAGAAATAAGTCTCTGGAAGTTCTGCAGTTATGGGGATTGATTGTGGGCAGTCACCAGCCTGTATCATGGGAAAGCCATTTTATTTCCCTCACTCAGACAACTCACCTTGCAGGTCAGTGACAAGCAAGCTCCCATTGGTCTTCTCATACAGCCAGTGCTGGAAGGTGCAACACTTCTGGCCAGCTTCTGAGTCCCTGCGCAGGAAATTTACTTCCTTGCCATCCCTGACAGAGTATTTCACAAATTCCCCAACCAGCTCCTCCTCCACGGTCGCGTAGGGGATGTTATTAGCAGGACGATGAACAAGAAAAATAGGAATGATCCTGAAATCAAGGGATAAAAACTAATAAAGTCCAGAGAGTCAATAAAGGAGTAAGAAACAGACAAAGTGGCCAGTGATCTCAGAGGGTGAATGAACAACTACCAAGTCTAAACTAAGCCAGGAGATATCTGGATAAGATTCTGATCTTCTAAGTAGCTCTAGAACATAATGGCATTATCCTCTATGTGCTTATTTCTTTGCATTAATTACTCAGACATAAACTTTTCCAAAGCATACTTTCTAATGTTGTCCTATGACATCCCAGAACCTAAACTCTGCACAATAAATGGCACTTGCTTGTTTTGGAGTGTCACTGTTTCAGCTGCTCAGCCTAACTGATGTCAGTTTTCCTGAGGGGTTAAGCACCTCAGGAAGGAATTTGATCCACTCCAGAAAGAGCTCTGCCCAAGACCACTGTAAGTGGAGGATTTCTCAGACTAGACACATCCAAAATTAGCAAACACTTTTGATAATGTAAATACTTCACTGAAAAGTAAGAGGAAACGAGAAAGTCTCTGGAAAGATCTTAAGATTCTCAAGAGAAGTTGGCCCAACTGAAAATCTAGAATCTGAAGATTCTTGAGCTTTGGCAAAGTTTGGATCCAGGACAGAAAACTTCAGCTGGTTCTGTATGAAGTTTTCAGGAAATTGCAAACTTGACAAAATTTGCCTCATTTTATTAATTTAGAAATTGAGTTAGCTTAGCCAGAAAGACTCACAAAGTTTTGCAGGAATATAAGCTAGGTCTATTTATATCTAATGATGGACCAATCCACAAAGTCACACCAAATACTGAATAAAATTTTGCTTGGGGTTTCACGGTCTTCTCAGAGAGGAGCAAACATGAAGTGATAATGACAATAGTCTGGAAGGAAGTATCTGTCTCATCAGCAAAATGAACTTCTTGGCTATCAAAGGTCCTCCTGTCTGGAAAGCTGTGTGCTACCTCACAGATAGTCTTCTGTTTGTACTTACACTGGAAAACTCAGCATTCTTCTTAGCAGCACTCTGATACTACAGTATAAATCTCCAAAATTAAAACCTTAGAGTAAGCAAAAAAGGGACATCAGTGTATATTAGAGTGGAATTTAACACTGCTCTGAGATAAGGTCATTTTGGAAAGCCTTTCAGCTGGAGCTGGTAACAGAACATAACCGTATTTTATCAGCTGGCTCACAAGAGCTCCTTATTATCCTTCCCTAATGGGAATGGAATCTCTATCACCACCTTGATACTCAGTATTATTTAGGTCATGACTCCAGCTGTCACACCCTTCTCAGGATTCCTCTTTCTTCTTCTTTAGGAATCACTCCTAGCAGTCAGTGGGTAGCTGTGACACAGACAACATATATCTGCATAGGTGGATATGTATATAAAGAAATATACATATACTCACTCTGGTACTTCCCCAAAGCCTTCCAAAGGTTCAGCTTCAGCTGCATATATCTTCGCATACTCTCTTGCAGTATTTTGGACATAGCATTCCTATATTACAAACAGATATGCCTATGGAATATTACTCCAAACATTTAACAGATCATCTGTCTGAATATTTGCAAGACAGCTGTTCCCCACAATTCTTGCTTACGAAGAACAGGGGAAGCTTACCTGCAGTGCTAGTCTGTAGTTCTTTTGAACCAGATCATCCTTACTCTTGGTCCCATACGTGATCGCGTTGTGCACTTTGAGAACGCAGGGGTGGCCAGGGCTGAACACCGGCACGAGGCCCTGCATCACTTTGCTTCGGAAGGCTTTCCGGTGCATGCCTTCACCAAAGTGAAGCTCTTCTGTAGCTATTATTCCGTGCAGGTTCCCACCAAAATAGCTGTCACTGATGAAATCTTCTCTGAACATGAGCTGCATGAATTCAATTTCTTCCACACCTAAAACACAACACAACATCCTTCTGCAGGGTCATGAAAGGGGTGGACATGGGAGAATCCATCTCTCCAGAGAGTACAAAAGAAAATGCTCAAGGGAAACAGAATACATGGCTTCCCGTGCGCCAACAGGGGCTGGGACCCTGCTCCTCCAAAGGCAGCTTGTTTCCTGTAGTGTCTAAAGCCAGCATGGAGAAAGGGGGCCGCTCGGGTTCATAAGGAGAGCATGCAGAGCGCAGCAAACAGAGCTTGCTTTAGCTTCCAGCCTGGAATCTTTTCAGTGAAAGATTCTGACAACATGTTTGTAGAGGCACTCAGCTGAAAGAGGTCTCAGTCCTTATCCAATAGAACCATGACGGAAACACGCCTTTCCTAGTACCAGCCACACTCTACTACAGCTCCAGTGCTGCAGACTGGCATTTTAGAGTGTTTAATTGGGCAAGCACCAGCTTAAAAACAGGTTCATTAGCAAAGGTAGAAGAAAATAACAAGATTTTTACTTGATAAGTGATTTTGAGTAAGAACCACATTTTTATAAATGACCATGTCGGTTTCAATCAGGAAGCAACTACAGCAATTTTAGTGATCTTTATACTCAGGGGAAATTGGTACAATAATATTTCTCTTATCCCTCCACCTGTGGATTTTGAAGGTACCAGTAGCAGAAGAATGTGTGCCTAAGTTTGTTACAGCTGAAATCAAGCAGGATTATGCCTTTCACCCTTTTAAATGATCACTGGAATACCAATGGGAAAAAATATAGGGGGAAACAGAAGTGAGAGAAACTAAAAATATCTAACTGCACTTCAAGTCTCTCTAATCACAACATTTCAAGGACCACCAGTGGAAAAGATAAACAGGAGAACTACGTGGCAATGAAGTCCTTCCAGCTCCCCTCTGTAGCTACCCTCTGGTTTGGACTCTCTACGCGATTGCCTCTCTTTGAAGCACAGAGGAAACAGTGCACGTACAAAGCTAGAATTAGAAGGCTCCTTAACTCCACCTAAAATTCTCTGTTGATTGAAAGTTATACAGTGCTGTTACATGAAAAGTTCGGTGTTCATTTTAACAAGGAACTAAATGTTTTATTTTATTCTTCTAGAAAAAGAAAGAAAAATCAATTGGCTAAATTAAGTACTTGGTTAGCACTGTCTGTTCAGAAATGATAAACCAATTTTCAATGCACTGTCTATGTTTAGCTGCAGCACAGCAAGACATATGCCGAGTGTGATTAAACACAAGGTAACGTGGGTAAAGCATTCCGAACCTTCATGGCCATCTTTCTCTTGGAGTAAAGTTACGTAGCGGGTGACTTGCAAAGACCATGTGTTGGAACACCACTAGCAAGTTTTTCCACTAAAAGAGCTTTCAGTACTGTGTGTGTGTCCAAGTCTGTACAATGCAATGCAATGCTGCTCCACTGTCACTGGTGCTGGTGCACCAAGGTAATGAGACATTACACAGCCAAGTTCAAACCAAGGGTTTGGCACAGCGGGTCCTCCATCACCCTACACAAACCATTCCATCCTACATGAGGGTGTTTCACCTACAAAACTCCCAGGAGTTAAAGGGTGTTTTATCTTTGATGGTACAGCACAGGTGACTGCAAAAGGGGAAAGACAGCCAGCAAAATCCCTTCAAGGGATTCCCATAGTTTCCCATGGGATAACTGTCAAAATGTCTCAGTCTGGTTCTATTCTTCCATCCTTTGTTCTATTTGGAAATCAGAAGGAACAAAGATTTGAGCACACATTCAAGCAGACGTGTGTACTTACCTTTGCAATTCTGAAAACTTGAGAGACATTCCAATACTACAAGGAAACAAAGAAACAGGTTTTGTAGTAAAAAAACTATTAATGGAAACTGACGTTATCATGATTATTAATTAAAATTATAAACTGGGATTTACCTTCAGAAGTCAGATTAAACTCAGCAGTCACCTTTCCATACACGTTACTCAAGCAGCAATAATACATTCCCTGGTCTTTGTTACTGGCTTTAGCTATTGCCAAAGAGACAGGAGAGTCGTCCTGTGCACTGGAACAAAACATGGTAATTTTCCACATTAATATTTTTAAAAGATCTTTACTTATTATTCCATATATCTCTCCTCCTGTCCCTGGAATTTCTGGCCGTCAGTGCAAAGACTGATTCAAATATGATGCAAGTAGACAAAATACTTTATTTCACCCTACTTACAAGCATTCAGCCTCGTACATGTTTCACAAGAGATGATCCTACTACATTCTGAGAGAAAAGTACCCAATCAAATAAAAAAATAATTAAATCACATCAAAAGACATTCTGACATTCCTATCAATATCACAGGCAAATGTACGAACATAAGAGACCAAAGTGTTGTACGCTGTTCCTCAGTATCGACTCCTCGCTCAAGCCTCCTCTGTTCCTTTGCTTTTTCCAAGCCAGCTCTTTGCTCTCTGATTCTGTGGAGAATTTCACAATGGATCAAAGGCAGTACTGACAGACCCAAGCTGGCTCTGGCAGCAATAAAACCCCACTGAAACAGTGCTATGCCTGAGGGAAAAGTCCTCTTAGACCATGAAGGTGTTCCTGTGTACCGCAGTGGAGGTCCATGGCAGTATTTCTCAGCAAACCACACAGTCTCTGCAGGGATTATGGAGACATGGCTGTTGTGCTTTAAAGCTTTTGTGATGTGAATCAGTGAAGGCGTGCAGAGTTTTGCTCGCAGCATGAAGTTTCATGATACTTGGGCACACTGGAGAACATATTTATCCAACAGCAGCTCTTACATTAAATTACTTAGCATGTATTAATATTACTAGCAATGTGTACTTTTCAATACACATTTCCGTGTGTTGACAGGTAATAAAATTAAAGATTTGTTGCCTAATTTCCTGTGAACACCCCCTATTGAAAGTAAAAGCTAAAATGGACCGAACAGGACAGATTATGTATTTCTGTAGATTGACGTACATTTCCAAAAGAAGAAACAGTGCTTGGGTACACAAAAAAAAATTAGTTAGATTTTGATTGTGATGGAAAGGAGATTCCCACTGAACTCTACTGAACATTTTTGAAGTAAAAATGGTAATTAGAAATCTCTCTTACTCTAAATCTGTTATATATTTCACTTCCATTACAACATTTTGAAATATATTTATCCTATGAAGTTAACCAGGCTGAGAGGAATTACTGGTGATGGAATGCAAACTATGCCAATATTCATGCACTCTGTGAAGATAATTAATTACCCTTCTTAACTACCCTGTTGAAACTTATTTTTTGCACCTATCATACTAACCCTCCTAGCAGGTACAAGGGTGAATGACTGTCGTCTTTCACCAAAGCTATTCAGAAACCACCAGTCCTTCAGAATCATTCACTCACCTTCTCTGCAGTCGAGCTAGTAACTTGGAATCTTTAGTCCATGTAACGGTGGAGTCACCATGAATGTCACCAAATTGACAGCATAGCTTAATATTTCCAGAGCAGTCAGGGAACAACTCTGCTTGGATTTTCTTCAGCAGCTTGGGAGCTTGAAACAGAAGAGGCACAGTGTAGGATTAGAAGATAATGATACTGCTTTGGCATTTTAAAGGAATCCCAGAATGATTTGCAGATGTTAAGAATATGAATCTGACAACACTGGTAAATAATTATTATTTCTTCTGATGCAGAAACCAAGGCTTTATAGTACAGAGGTTTTAAAAGACTGATTCAGTGCCCCCCACAGTCAATGGAAATGTTTTCAATGCAAAGACATTTTGAATGTATGGAATAGGACCCCAGGGAAGTTCTAGCCTGAAAAGGCATCGACATAAAATTTCTTAATCTAAACATGTTCTCTCTGACTAAAGGACCAGCTGGTTTTATCAGTAAAAAAAAGACACCACAGAGGTACAGCATACCATGTGGCTACATAATGAGAACTGATATTAGCTGAATACTTGTAACTCGTTGATTTTTAAACTGATCACAGCCTTTGAGAGAAAAGACTTTAAGTCCCAGGAGACGCTCAGTCTCCAACGTGTTAGTGGAACATACCTAATGCCCACTGCCAGGATGAGACTCTTTGCAAGATGCAGTGATGGCACCATTTCCTTTAAACGCAGCTGGAGGGAGGAACCCATGCTTAGTGGTTAGACATTTGCATTTGGAAATGTCAGTGACCTTTGCTTCCCTCTTCAGTTTCAAAGGATTCATTTCCCACTGCTAAAGAAAGTCCCTACCTTTCCAGCCACAGCACACGGTTCTTTTGCTAAACATTGGCCGTTGCACAGAACAAGTCCAAGAATCATGCAGCTTACAGAAAGAGAGCACTCTGCCCAGTCTGGGGAAGGTCCTGATAACCTAGCTCCCTGCTAAGAATTGTTTTCTCTCTCAAACAACACTCCAGACTTTTCTGCGCGTGGGCAGGGTGTGAATGGGAGGATGGGGAGTACTTGGAAAGAAAGGGAATCAGCATATACTTAGGGAAGGGTTTTGGGATCATGAGACACCCTGAGCTCAAGTGAGACATCCCTGCTAGAGGTAAGGGCTGGAAAATGCAAGATGTTGTGTTTCCTACTGTGTTCATCTGAGCGGCTGCACTCCCAAGGAGCTGGTGTGACACATCTCCCTCAGGCATCCCATCCCAGCAGTCTAACTGTCCCCATCTAATGCTGAAGGAATGCTGGATCCAGCTCGAAGGGTCAGGCACCTGGAATTCACTGCTATGTTTAACTTGTAGTCACTTAAGTCCTTAGGCCTTGAATCTTGCTGAATCAGGGCTAAAATGACGCAGACAGTATGTGACAGGACTGTAAATAGAACTGCCAGCTCCAGATTCCCTGCCCTAACCACAAAGTCGTCCATCCTGCTGCTGAAAATACTACAAAAGAGAACACTGAGCAGATAGCAGGCTGACCGTGCCAGCCTCCCCACAGTGCTGGGCAGGGGCCCGCACAACCTCTGAAGGGTTGCAAACATACATTCATTTCAGTCTAGACTGAAGCAGATCAGAAGCAGGTTAAAAAAATGCAGTCTTGTCTGATGCAAGCTGGAATGTTTAAAACATTTTCCAAGCATAGCCTCAGGTACAGGGAAATAAGTCGGGCGTAGCTCAGTAAGTGCAGTTTGCTTGCTCTGCTTTGAAGGAATGTGTCTCTCCTCCCACACGTTTGGTTCTCTGGCAAAGGACACATCTTCAAACAGAGAAAAGTTTGGGGTTTTTCTGAATGTGATTGCGAAAGCAGAGCTCTCACCAGACTGCAGTGTAATCAGAGTCTCTGAAGAGCTTCATAATTGTGTAGCTTACCTTTAGTCATTGTTCAGTCTTGCTTTGATCTACGTTTTTTTTATGATGTGAACATGAGATGTAATGTCACAAGGTAAAAATAAGAGCTTGGTCCTTGCAAAGTGTCCATAGGAACCACAACACCTCGTCTGTCTAGCTGTTCCACTGTTGGTACTCCTGTCTGCATTTTGTTTTACCTGCTAGCAACCTCCTAGAGACTCTGACAAGCAGGCTGAATCTCATTTCAGTTCTACGTTTTCTATGTCCATTTAATATTGCTGATTTCATCAGTGTCATTGATGACCAACAGTGGTGAAAAGGAATGCAGAATCAGCCACCAGCCAGCAGGCAAAACGGGAAAACCTTCTGTTGACCAGTGGCACCCTACTAATAACAATAATATCTGGCTGGTACTAAAACCATTTGGTAACCAAGAAAGGGTAACTGCATTTGGGAGCTGCAGTGCAGAAGTGTAACTGGGAACACAGCCCTGCGGGAGCTGAACACCGCGCAGTGCTGGGCCTGCGGGTGCTCTGTTGTGTGGAGTTACGGGGTACCACTACGCTATACACCCCTGAAAAGTTACTCCAAGGGACAAATGAAGAAGTAACTATTTCAAACAGGTTAAAAAGTTCATAAATTATATTTGCCAGCTAGGAAAAGGATGTTAGGGAGGGTTCTGCTCTGTAGTATGGGGACAGTGCTAGTCACTAAGTTCACAGAACTGGAAATTAAAATCAGTGAGGGCAGGACACCTCTAGCTGATATGATTCAGGCCAAAGAAGGCTTGCAGGCTGTTTAACAAATGTGAATTTTGTACTGCAGCCAGAATTATGGGACAGGACAGAAATTAAAATCCTTTTTCTCTTACCTTTGCTATCCTTTTTCAAAATTAGTTTCCTTTGCTCTTTTCTATCTTCTTTATGAATTACACCTGCCTCACTCTTCACAGGCTTTTTAACACAGCCAGGATCCTTGCTGACCTTTCCTCTCTCCTCTAGTCGGGGTTTTTTTGACAGTGTTGCTGGTGGTAATTTCTTCTTAGCTCCAGAAGCTAAATGCCCACTCTTTGCTGTGTCCTGTTTACATCTGATAGGCTCAGGCTCAGCAGCAGTTGGTAACGTCCGGTAGGATTTTGACGCTTCTTGGTTTCTCAGCCTTTTCACATTGACTGGGAACGGCTCAGAGGGAGTCAACACTACAGAGAACGGCTGAGCTCTGCTGTAGGGCGGTTGCTCTTGAACATACTGGTTGTTCCCTGAATCAACTGGTGGTAAATTAACTAAACCACTGACTGTGCTCCCTGATGTCATGACTGCTTCATCTTTATCGTACTCAGTAGTCTTAATTGAATTATCAGCCACAGTTAGCTTGCTGGGAGAGATCAAGTCAGGACAGGACTGCTGAGTGCTAACGTTCATGAACTGTCTCTGAGCCTGGGAGCTAACTGAGGTGTGCACAGGAGGCTGTGTTTCAGCTTCATTTGGGTTATGTTCAATAGCTCTTGGAATCTCTTGCTTGTTTTCTTCAGGGACTCTGAGGAACTGATCCTGCAATGCTCCGCAGAAAGGTTCCGGTGTACTCCGATTTTCATCTGCTTTGACTGCAGGTTGTGTGGATGTACTCCCTGTGCCAGGACATCCCATTGCCGACACACTGGTAAGAAAGTCCTCTGACTGGCTTGCAGGTGTGAGGAATGGCAGTGTTTCCTTCACAGCCCGTTGCTGGCTATCTGACTGGTTCTGGGTATCTTTATAACCCCCGTTTGCTATGCTGTGGTACTCACCTTGAGCCTTGCTAGGCACTGGGGTGCTAACTGATGTTACACTTCCAGATGAATATGTGTGATTTTTTGAAGAATCTGTTTTTAACTCATCAGACTTGGTGGTGCTGTCAACAAAAAATATGCGTTGTTCTGATGTATTATGAGGGGAAACTGCAGTCTGACTCTCTGGAACATGACTAACTCCTGAGTCACAGGAAGTTTCATCCCTTTGTTCACCACCTATGCAAACCTCTCTCTGTTCTTCTGTTTTACCTGATTCACATCTGGGCCCTTCTACATAAAAATCTGTTAAAAATGGATCCTCAGAAGAGGGAGTGAATGCCACTTCTTGCTTTTCTATTTTTGTCAGTTGGTCTGTATTTTGGGGTAGATTCTTACGTATTGTGGTTTCGGGAGTCTTAATTAAATTAGGCAATTGCGTTAGGTAACCGTATTTCTGTGCATTAGAAGCAACTTGAAAATCTTGACAGTCATTATTTTTTGAAAGATGGTAACTGTCAGAATTAGTGTCAGTTTGTGCATTCAGGTCTGAGTGATTTCTTTTTTCTTGTAAATTCTCTTCATAACTTTTGTGTATGGTGTTAAGAGAAGAGTGTTCTTCATGTATAAACGGACTGGTATTTTGACTGGGGAAAATGTCTTTCTCTTTGGAGAAGTAAGCCAGTTCTTTTCTTGCTGGATAACAGCCTCTTGAATGACACCCTCTGCCAGTTACAGACTCATTTATCACAGATATGTTGTGCTTAGTATGAAGGAATTGTCCAGTTGTCCCATGCGACTTTTCTGACGTGTAAGCTGGGTCTTCTTTGTCACACGCTAAATGACTACTCTGACCATCTTTCAGTCTTTGAGGAGAATCTGCCTCACATGTCTGGGAAGCGTTATTAGTGGCAAGCTTTCCTTCCCAAGCAACAGTCATTTGAATGGATCCATTCCTGTCAGTTGAAGTTTGATTTGGTTTCTGCTCCAAGCGCTCCCCTGTATTTAAGACGATACTATTTGTTGAAACACAAATGGACGGTGTTTCCATTTTATTTCCAATGCCAGCATCTAGAGACATACCATCTGTTTCTCCCACTTGTGTAAGACAAATGTTTCCTGTGGATGCACTGTTACATGCTTCATCTGTTTCAAGGAGGCTAGCAGAAACATTGCAGCCTTTTTTCTCTGTCCTTTGGCTCCTAGCTGGCTGCGTAAGAGGTTCCTGCTCTTCTGTCACATTTCTTGGCAAAGGATGATCAGAACAGGTCTCCTGTGCAAAGTTCAGTTCAGTGACTTTGATCTTTCTCGGCCTAATTTCTAAACTTGTGACCCCCCACCTTTCAAATGGGATTTGGTAGTCTGAGTCATCTTCATGAAGAAGTTTCCACAGGTTGTCATGCACTGCAGATAGATCAGCATCTCCTTTGCACCCAGGTCCTCCGGATTCCAGGACTGACTTGGAATTAGCTTCCAACAGAGATTCACCACATGACGGATGGCAGAGAACGTCTGTGTCATTGCTACTGTGTGAGTCCAAACTACACCTTAGCTCTCCCTCCCTTGGCTCATCACACAGCTTTGCAGAAGAGAGAACAGCACATAAACGTTCTTGTTTATCAGGAACAGAGTCCGTATCCCATAAAGGAAAAGGTGAAACGTCACTCTTTGATTTGCTGCCATTACTAATAATATTAATCCCTTGTCCACAGAAGACTTGTTGGTGACAACTTCCTCTCTTATCATAAAGACCATGGTGTTGAGAAGAAGTCTGTAAATTTTCATTTTTCACCTGTAATGTCTTTTCAGTACAGAGCACTTCTGAAGCTGGATGGATGGTTCCTGCACTCTCACAAGTCATGAAGATGCCTTCCTTTTCTATTTCAGGCTCCACACCCAGTCGCTCACAATGCTGGGTAAAGATTTTAAGATTAGCATCTTGATCCTACAAAGAAGAAAAAAAGAGAAATGTAATTAAAAATTAGAATTGCTGTTTGACACAGGCCTGAACTAGAGTCCTGGCTTGAAATTCACGAGGTTTTTATTTGTTTTGGTTTGGGTTTTTTAGTATTTTTCAACCGTCAAGTTTCTGACTTGTAGCTATCAACCTAATGGATTGAAAACAAACTCCTGGATCTTAATAGCCTTGAACCCTGGTAAGTTTCAGATCTGGATCCAGATGCTGGGAAATCTAAAATTTAATCAAGATGAAGATCAATGACTGACATAGTCCAACTGGTTAAAAACAGATTAAATAAAATAAAACAAAACAAAACAGTCATGCCTATGCCTTTTGCTAACAGTTGGAGTGTCCCACCATATTTATGTAATTATTACGTGATCCAAACGGATGCGTTTCTGGAACTACCCCAGGTAGTTTTGTGGGAACTTGCCTTCCCCTTTGCTTCCATCATGGGCATTGTTATCTTGTCACAAAGATGCTTTCTCAATATGTATCAGTCTTGAAAAGTTTCACAGAATGCACCCCACCTGTGCCTCGCTATGTACTACAAAACAAGACTCCTAACAAGAAATTAATGTCTCTGGATCAGTTTTAAGCTGTCTTCAAGATTTGTCTTGGGTCACCTCTGCCCCTTGAGGTGACAAGTCCTGCTACAAAAGGGAGTGCCAGAGATCATTCCAAATCCTGCCCCTGCCCAGGTGGGAATGAGTTTCCCTGTACAAGGCATCTTCAGCCCTTCTCTAGCAATGAGATGTGCACTGCAACCTTAGGGGTACTGCTGGGAAAATTGGGGCAAGAAATAAAAATCCAGATTCCTGCTGCATCTCCTTTATACTTCTATATCGAAACATTACGAATTGTCAGTTTCTGTAGAAACAATCCATTCCTCAATTAAACTAAGCCAAATTTAATTCAATTAAACTAAACCTAATTTTGCAAGGAGTGCAGACCTTATGCAAGAGAACAACTGTCTGATGTTGGGGCTTGCATGGGATGAAGAAAGTGCTGCCATCTGCCTGGCATACAAAATCTGTTGAACTGTCCACCATTCCCCTCAGAACTGAGCATTCACTCTTAAATACTTGTTCCGGAGTCTCTGCCAAGCTTTTGTTCTCCAGGATTTTCTCTAGTCCTCTTCAGCACTAACTCAGTTCCATGGAGATGGTGAGCATGTTTCACCCAGAGCAGATCATAGATGGAGAAGCCTACAATTTTTTACTAGAAAAAAATACATTATTTCATAAACTAATTGTGCTTTACGGTTTTGGTTACCACTCATTTGCCAGAACAATCTGTAAAAGCAGAGAGCAATTTAGCAGTCAACATTTGAAAAAAAAAAATTACTTTCAAATAGCCATTAATAGGATACAACCACATGGACCTCATGAATCAGTTTGTACACTTGACCAAGTATCCTTCCAGTGGTTGTCTGAAGCTTTGCACCTACTCCCAGCAGAAATGAAGAAATGCTAAGAAACATCAGACTGAGTTTAAAAAACACCAATATTTTTAGACATTTTCAATTTTTTAGCTTTTATCCAGCCACAAACTCAACTTCATAACTGTTTGGGTTATTTTTTTTTCCTCGTGAGTCCCAGTTCCATCCATAGTTATTTGTTAACTTGTAATGACGTGCTGCATGGCTGAAATTATCAACTGTGGTGATACATAATGGGCGAGTCCCCTGAGCTGTAAATGTGTAATGAGTGCTGGCAGACACATAATTCAGAGAAGCGATCCTGAAAAGAAGCAAGTATTTTTACTTAGTGAAGGATATGTAATGAAGGTTTTCCCATGAGTTGCTGTGTGCTCAGGTAAAGGCAGGGGCTGCTCAGACACTAGGTGCTTAGTTTCCATAAGTTCATGGTAAAAGGATTACCGGCTGTAGTAAATATTGCTTTCCTTTGCTGCAAAAGCCACCCACTTCAGCTGCCATTCCTTTCATCCTTTCTGTTTCTCCATTCAGCTTGAGTAGGATGTGGAGCTGACTACATGCTGTGGACAATGGGGAAGGAAGAGATATAGAAAATTTTTGTCAATGACTTTAACTGCTGTTCCCACCCCAAGCACCATACAGTTGCCACACTGTCTTCAAAACTCCTCGGCCAGTGCGTACTTACCTAGAAACCCTGAGCCTAGGACCCAAAGCTCCACAGCTGCAGTCCTCTCTCATTACCCACACCTTGGTCTCCTGCTCAAGCCTGCGGTGCAGGACGAGATGCCAGTCTCTAGGTCTTTGAGCTTAGATGCAGACCTCTCGGGTCAGGGGGATGTGAGCCTGGACATGTCTCTACAGTCTCTACCAGTTCTCTTCTCAGTCGGTTCTGAGCATCTGGTCTGAGCCTACTGCTCCTTCTGCCACTTCCACTTCCTCCTCAAACCTCTGGAAAGCAGAATTTATTTTTCTATTCCTTGCAGCCACAGCAGCCTCAATCATAGCTCATACTAAAACCTGTGGAATTCTTGCTGAGTGTGTCAGACTATCATTCCCCACCTGCTGTTGGTATGAAACTGAAAACAGACAGATCTCCCATGCCCACTGCAAAGTGGGCTGATGATGTCAAGAACCCTTTTCTCTGTCTATCTAATTTGTGTGTTTGTCTGTGTTGGCATCTGTCTGTCTCAAACATTTATAGACACGCAGCACTGTAGAGTCTGGACACACATTTGGATAGCTGGAAAAGAAATACAGTGACAAAAGAGGGCTTGTAATGGAGGGCCTTGCCTTGTGTTTGGCAAAAGTAGGTCTGAAAACAGAATGCAATTTGAAGCCTCATAGTGGCACATTTATAGATTTTTAATTGATATTTAACAGAGATATGAGCTCCTACAGTATGTGTTAATCAGCTCCATGCTATTTTTGTTTGAAAGTACTTATATCCAAATCCTTTAAACATGTTTTAGGAAACCTTGCTGGCTTTAACTTCGGTATTTTCTTTGAGCAGATTTATTTCCGCTAACACAGTCCTAAAACATCTTGATTTGTTCCCACAGAAGATTTCTAGGGTTTAATCCCATACCTTGTGACAATTCCTTCAATTACTGGACAGTCTGCTCAACTCCAAGGGTGACAAAAGCATGGTAACAACCTAGGGAATGTAATTATGTGAATGCAGCAGAACAAGCAATTTTAATTTGTGAGTGTGTAACAAACTGCCTGGTGCTTGGTGACAGAAAGATGAAATCAGAGTTCTGTATTTAAACTCACACATGAAATCTATGGTCCGTGTACCCTTACTATAGAGCCATGGTTACTGTGAATAAGGGAGGGATAAACAGGTGAGCCTGTTACATAATAGCTACGTAAAAGGAAAATCCAAACAGCCACTTCAAAACCATAGCTTTTTTTAATCTCTTGTAAAATCACGATGTAAGGAGGACCCTTCCTTGGTTTTTCTGCCCTGCTAACAAGACCCGCTGTGTTCCAAAGCCTGACAGGAACAATTAAAGGAAAAGCAAAGAAGGACCATAGAGAGTAAGTGAGCGCTTTTGTCAGCTCTGAGTTATGGGAGGAAATAGAGGAGAATATGGGAGAGAAGAAGAAATTTTAAGGATTCTACTTCTTCATGGCAATTTGATATCAGGAACTTTTTCACCTGACAGTCTCTGTGGAGATCTAGAAGACATAGGCGACCAGCTGATGACCTACGGACCTGCAAAACGTTTTACAGGTGAAGTGAGCTTCCCCCAGAATGTTTCAAGTCATCTCTTGAAACACCTCTTGAATGTTTCAAGTAACCTCTTCCAGTCACCAGGAACCCAGGAACAGCACTGGCTCTGCGGCCTCAAATGTCACCGTGAAACTGATGCGTCCCTTCAGCCCAAGCTGGGGTGGTATCATGCAGCTCAGTGGCCAACATGTTACATTTTTTACTGTTTCTTTGAAAGGTTTTACTGCCATACTATGCTTGGAGATTGCTAAGTAACTATGCAAGTTACGCAGCAGTTTAAATCAGGGCTAGATCAAAAATATATTTTTCTGAAAACAAAGCTGTGGCTCTGGAAGCCACCGACTCTCTTGTGGCAACATTTATGTTGTTTAGTTGCCTTGCACCCTCGTTCTTATTTGGGTATTTGCACCCAGTATCCCACGTTCGCCCCTGCGAGCTCCTGCCCCTCAGCTCAGGCTCGGATCATTCCCTGGGAACGTTCAGCCCTCATCTCAGCCAGACTAGGGCAAAAGCCTGAGACAAGACCGCCTTTGCAAGTGAACGTACCGGCCCCTCCAGCCTGTTAGAAAGGATGAGGTGCAGCCTCTCGGATTCTCACGTTGGCTCTGTGGCACACAGTATGAATGTAATATTCACCAACAACGCATGCTGACCCCTTAACAGAGAGTTATTCTGCATCCAAGGGCTACTAAGTGCAAAACTTCCCAATGAAGTGAAAAACTTTGAGAAATGAGAGACCTAATGTCTGCTAACATTCAAAGTCAGAAGAGATTTGGATGCCAGCTTCCTCTGTCGTACGAAACAGATTTAGGCAAACTGTTTTTTCAAAATTCTGACAAAAGAACTGTGAGCAGGGGCAAGTTGTACCAAGAGGGAGCAAGAATACACATCTCATGAAAAATTATAACTGACTAGGTTTTGAGCTCAGATAACCAGAAAACCTTCATTTTTTCCCAGCAACTATTAATTCAAATGAGACAAGAGACAGAGACGTACTTTAAAAACATTTGAATGAAAAATGAAACAACTAGAAGCTGATTGAAAATGATGCATTGGGCATGCACAGTAATTCTTACTGATTTCTGTTTGGAACAGAAGTCCTCACCCATTTCGTATTCAAAGCCAGCCATTAAAACAGTTCCCACCCAACAGCTATTTACTGGCCCAGGTGAAACCATTTGCTGGGTTTCAGTCTAACTCCTCACAGGCAGAGCTAACCTGTCGTAACTGCTCTGACACCCTTTCAGTTTCCTTCTGCTCTTCCTCTGCTGTGTGACCCAGCTGCATGCCCTTTTCCCAGGTGTTTCTGCACGTTGCTCCCCAGCGCACGCCCTCTCCGGGACAGCGCTGGAGGGCAGCGCACATGCCTGGCACCCACGTTTCTGCACTCACTGCAGGGCAGGGAGCTCTAACTCAAGAGTGCCACAGCAATGGAACACTCTAAATCACAGTTCTCCATCACACCTGGCAGCTTCTAGGACATCATCCGCAGCAGCAGCTAGCCACTACGAACGGACCCGGGCCAGCAGCCCCGCACAAGAACAGCTTCACAGGCCTCCGCAGTCCTTGCCACTGTGGCTGCCCTGGAATCTCACAAAGCAGAGGGATTACATGCTAGACAAAACACTTTTTGTGCACAATCAGATTACCCCATTACCTGAAGTTCCGTGTCAGTTCTGCTTCTCTCCTTTTTGTATAATGAAATCTCAGATTATCTAGATGTGATGTAAATGTATGTCAGGAAGGTCAAACCACGTCTCTCTCAAATTTTATAAGAGGCTGTTCTGACATGAGAGAAAACAAAATAACGGCAGGGAGGACGGTAGACCTAGTTAGCGGGGAAAAGAAATACACAAGCACCACACGCCATCCTTCCCAGGGTATCAGTGGCAACATTCATTATTTTGCCTATGCCCTGGAATCCCTCTGAACCTGCCAGTTCCAGCAGGACTTCACCACCACCGCTGGCATTCAGCAGGCCATAGACACGGGCTCTGTAATTCCGGAGTGGCACCAGTACTCTGTGCCGGGGGTGCTGGCTGAACACGAAACAGAGACCGGCTCTTACAGAACGCACTGCAAGCTCGAAGCCTCCCGGCTCCCTGTACAGTTTGTAATATCACACAGCTGGCACCATTGGCTTTTAGGACCTGTTATTAACTAAGCTGCTTTGAAGCACAAGATAAACATTTCACCTGGGGCTAGACCATCAGATTGTGAGAGGAGCCAGGAGCCTCCCACCTTGACCATCTGACGGGAGGGGAAGTCGCCCAGACTGTCCTGCACGCGACAGGCTGCAAAGGTTGTTCAATCAGAGGCAACTCGGCCCTAAGGGGAATTGTCATCAGCGCTGTGGTTCTGTGGCTGCCACATACCCCTCAGCAAACCCGATTCACCACCTACAACGCTCTTCAAAAGCAGTCAGCTGGGTTTTTTTGCCCAGACCCTCACCTTGCTCCTGGCAGAGCTGTCCCAAACGACGGGCTCCAGCTGATACCACAGTGCACCTCTACACAAACCTGTGTGCAGCAACGGGAAGCTGACTCTTTCTTGCCTTTCTCAGGTTACACAAGCACATTGCTGAGGAGTTTCTGCCTTACTATGCAGGAGCTGCAAGAAGCTGTCCACATTTTGAGAAGCTGTCCACATTTTTCGTGCTATAAAGAGCAGTTTCCAGATGGGATGCTTTTGTCTGGCTCATTTTCAAGACCACATAATTTGGAACCTACACCTAAATTTCATCTTCATTCACATGTGTTTAAAACCAGGCATTCTGTCTGGGCTCCTCTCTAGCCCTTTTGTGTACACCGACACTTCTTTCCTACTTAATTTTTACCTAATGTAAAATTTTGATCATGGACACACAAAGAGAAGAAATAAATACTGCCCGCAGGTAGCCAGAGTCTAGCTAGCCAGTCTGAAATCTGGCCACGGCTCTTACAGTAACGTAACAGCTGCTTTTTGCTAAGAGGCTTCTGGGTTTTAAATTATTGTACTGCACTTCGGAAAAAATGAAACAATGCCTCCTGCAAACCTTGGTAATACATACTGCCAAGAAATTCTCAGTAGGTTACTTTCAATAGGGGGGTATTCTCCATCACAGAAACATTGCTGCTAAAATGTGATGGGAGTTTTATGTACTAGAAAACCAGAGAAACCTATGGATGTTTTGTCAGGCAGAAGAATTCAGTGACTTGTGACTGCTTAAGACAGCCCAGTGGTGAGACTGAAGTCAGGTCACTACCCAGAATTGGGAGACATTTTTGTTTAAATAATATAGATGAAGAAAAGCATGTGGAACTGGAAAAAGCTTGTAGTTATTTGTCATAAATCTTTTTTTCTGCACAGTTAGCTGTGCACCTTCAAATCAGTAAAGTCAGTGATAATAAGATTATTCATGACTTAATACTCATATATTTTTTTCTATATCTTGAGTCTTTACTATGTGAAATAAAAAATATTATCCAGTTCTCCAACTTATGAAAACTGGTGGAGCATCATATCAGTCTGCACAACTATACTGATTTCCCCAGTTGATTTCCTACCAACAGCATAAAATATGCAAGTATAGAGAGAGTACCACTTTGGGTTTCTTATTTTTATCTGTTTTTTACATTTCATCAGGAATATCTGACTCCATTGTTTTATTTTTAAAAACCAAAGCTCCATTCACCTCTGTAACATGAACTCTCCAGATTAAATTCCCCTCCTTGTTATAAATTCAGAGCAAACCCCTGGTGATTTGATTTAGATTTCCAGCATCACAACTGGATGGCAATTTCCTTCTTTGAGTATAAACTGAAAAGAACGTCAATCGAAACATTCTCTGCTCACAATAGGTATTTGAGAAACTTTCTGGGTTGAAAGAAACGTTCCTTTGAGAAGACCTGTCCAACAGCCTGCATATCGGATTTCCCTATCCAGCTGTCCAGAGTCCCATTAGTGCCTCTTACTATTATCAGTCTCACTCTATAATTAGAACAGCTTATAGTTTATTTGGGCCTTCTTCAAAACCAGATTTCCTTCCCAGCCGCAGCTGTCATTCAGAAGTACGTGAATAGTATCTTTTAAAGTAATTTACATTTTACATTATTTTGTGGACAAACAGGAATAAAATGCATCTCAATCAGTAGAGCAGCTCTTTCTATTAAATGATAAACGCTTTACTTACCCTGGGTGAGAGGTTTTCATTTGGCATCTGATTTTGCTCAGAGAGGCCCCAAGTCCTTTTCCTTTCCCAGTGACAGTCTTTATCCGCCTCTTCTGCGTGACACAAACCAGCCTGCATTTGCAAGCTTTCCGTCTCCTCAGAGATTTGTGTTGAAATGACACCTTCCTGTCTGGGAAACAGAGCACTGGATTCCCCAACCTCTGCTGCAGTCTGGAAAGACTGTCCTATATTACTTGCGTATTTGCAAAGCTCTTTAGGGTTTAACAACTTTAAAAGGTTTCTTGTAAGACTTTCTGTTAAGGTACAGACAGCATGCCTTGCATTTTCCTCTGGCAAATTTCTTGCCCTCTCCTCTAGCAGCAATGAGTTTTCACCCAGCAAGTCTTTGTCCGTGCTGTTTTCCGTCATCATCTCTGAAGCCTGATTTGTCAAAGCAGCACTTATGCCACTAGTGGAGAAGTCCGCCTTGGTACATATATTATCCTTGTTCTTGGATTTGTCAGTTGAGAAACTTGCAGCTGAGTGGCCACGTCCATTATTTTCTTCTTCAGTGCTGTGGTGGTCATTTTCAATGGCTGCAGATGCTACAGGCACTTTACACTCTTCTTTGTCTTTCAAACTGGTACTTCTATCTCGGTGGTGCCCAACAGCGAGAGTCATCTCTGTCTGCAGAGTTGACTGGCTGTACATAGAGGGGTCTCTCCTTACATTTACTCCTTTGAATTTTGAGTGATGCCCACAGAAGCCAATGGTGGTATCCATAGGCGTAGTGTTATCTGACACTTGGAACAGGCAAGGCATTTCACTGAGGAAGTAAGCACACCCGTCACAATCCTTACTCAGTTTTAAATCATCTTCATCATCACTTTCTAATAAAAACTGTAATTTCTTTTTCCAGATTTCATTTTCATGCACTGTCTGCACATCCAAACATTCAAAATACTCTAGGTCATCATCACCAGGAAAGTCATCACTTACACTTGGAATTTTCTCTGCATAAATCTCCAGAACAGCGGCAGAATTTTCAGAATCACCTTTTACGAGATAATTGTGATTTATTACAAGAGTATCTGCCTGCTCACTGAGCAGGGTGTTGGTAGTTACAAGTCTGCCAAGCCCAGCCTCTTTACATGCCTGGACATCTGCCAGAGACTGACCAGATACAGAGTCTTCCGTGTTAAGGCAACAGTTGTCTGTGTGATAAGCGACGGCGTTTGTAGGGTGGGAACACACCTGTCTGCTGCCGCATTTCTCTGCTTTTCCAGCAGTGACACTGACCATACTGTTAAAATTAATTAGGTCATCACCATTCTCTGACACATCCCTTAGGCAGGGAATATTCTCCTGGGTTTTAAATACATTTTTAACATCCATGTTGTCCTGCATGTTAGGGAAATGCCTGTGGAATTTCCCAATGGGGACAATACTGCTTTTCTGAGCTTCTCAAGAAGTAAACCACTGATTTTTGAAGAGTTAGAATCTGATGAACTTAACATGGAGTCATCCTCTTGTGTTGTGCAAAATGTTTCGTCTTCTGCTCATTTACCCTGAAGTTTCCCATGTTGTCATTTAGGTCAGCAACAAATTCTGGGGAAGTTTTGCTTTTTGTATCTGATTTCAGCTCAATAAAAGTCGAACAGCAGGTCATTCTAGCTGTCAAACTGTTTGCAGGTACTGGCCAACAAAGTGCAGATCTTGCTCTGTGCACCTGCAAATAAAAGAAACCTCAAGTTTAAAATTACTTTCAAAACAGGTATACATATTTTCTAAGAGATGGACAATTGATACATAGCTGCAAGCATTTTCAAAAAAGACAAATCATTTAAAAATCAAGATGAGACACTAAAGCAGTAACTATAACCCAGCTCTCTATGCAATGACAATTAATGGAAACACATTGTAACTATCTGGAGTGATTTGTGCTAGGAAAACAAATTGTCAGGCATGCCTGCACGTCCACATAGCAGCACCAAACAGGCTTTACCCTGTGTCATTTAGACATCTCTAAATGCAAACCGTAATCTGCAGACCATGTAAATTTTCACATGTACATGACTTCTTGAGTTGGCACCATAGTGACATAAATGCCAAAATCTCTTTGTAGAAATACCTGGAACAATCCAGTCTGTTTAGATTTTATAGGGCTATTTCTGTTGAAAGCAATTCTGTTGTATTGTGGCTTGATGTTTGTAATTTCTGTGGTGAGAGAAAATGAAATGAGGCTGGTTAGCTTCAATTTCCTCTTCATATTGAGTCTTACTTTCAAACAGCCAGGCAGTAGCAAAATGGTGTGGCAATGCGGATTTACACAAGAACAAAGTGAAACGCACCACTTCCATTAGCTGAATAAAAAATAAATAAATGAATAATTTCTCTCTTTTGTAAACAAACTCCTTGTCTCCTAAGTATTTCAAAATCTTGGGATTTTAGAGAGTTGAGGTGGATTTCCATACTACTAGAAGCACTCTGGGTCACTCTTCAGCACTGAGTGCCCACGCTAAAATCACAGCAGGACTCTCCGGCCATCTAGGGATCCACTCAAAAAGAGTAGCAGAACTGAGTTTCAAGTAAATTTGATCTCATGAAGGACGCCAGACTAAAAGCTCTGAAAAAGTGACCTATTTTTATTCACAGAACTGGTATGACATGAAGAACAGCAGGAAAAACTTTCTTGCCCTCCAGCTAATCTGAAGAAGCAATTTAAAGGCACTTCTATTCGTTCTCCTTTTCCTTCCCTCTGCTTCTCCCATTGTGACCTTCTTAGCTAATGTCTCTCTTCTGGCTGCAAGACCCCCAGCCACCAGCACCCTGGCGCAGCAACCTTCCCAGCACCCTTTCAAGCACTCTGTCACGCTCTGTCTGCTCTCTGCAGGGCCACAAGCACAGCAGCCATCGGACCTGTCAGCACCCAGGCTGGCGTCACGGGCCACTGCAGACCCTGGTCACAGTCAGTACGAAAATATGCGGGAGCTAGATTAGAGCTTCACGGCTAAATAGCAAGGGACTCGCATAGCTTGCTTGGAATCTGCCTGTCATGCAACGAGCACAAAGCAGCTAGGTATATTTTCATTTTCTTCGGGCAAACCCTGCCACAAACACCTTTTCCACATCGCTGTTACCTGGGAGGCAAGAAGCAGGAGGAAAAGGTGTTAAACAGGAAGGATCCTAGAAGGGACAGTGTCAGGTTGTGTGACAGTGTGGTTCCACGCACACAAAGGAGAACAGAGGAACAACAGCTGATGGGGAACCAGACCAGCACCCTCTCCCACCACACAACATGTATTTGTGTTGTTCACATGTGGGTATGTGCCTTCTGAGCACGCGTGCTCAGCCACACCGGTTGGACTTGCGGGCGTGGGGCTGCAGCAGCCTTCGGCACCTCCAAACAGGCGCCCTGGGCCAGCACCGGGCTGCTGGAGGGCATGGAGGGAGGCGAGGAGCGGGGGGAGGCCAGCATTTGTGATACACAAAGAAAGGGGAGCGGGAGGAGTTAGTGAAAAGGCAGCAGAGAGGTAACACGTTTTGTCAATTTAATCTTGCAATAAATCGGCAAAGGTCCAGCATAAGAAGGAGTGGAGGCCAAGAGGAAAGGATGGTTTGAAAAGCAAGCCTGCTGTGCCACAAAGATGTATTGTCAGCTCTGAGGGATGTTGCCAGAAGACACAGAAGACGACAAAATAGTTTTACGGGAGCACAAGCCAGCCTGGTCGCAGTGGCTTGGCTAGAGATGGTTTGCAGCATGGAACCAAGAGGGGAAACACACAGTTCTGTCTGCGGTGCTGCTGACACACAGGGGCGTCAGGCTATCCAAGCAGGAGATGCAGGGCAGGGGCTGGGGGACAGGCTTCCTCAGGCTGCCACCTTTGAGCCCGAGCAGCAGGCTAGCTCAAAAACCAACATAACATGGGCTTCCCTGCTGGAGATTACGAGAAGAGGACAATTAGTGCATACTGTAGTGGTTTTAAATAACGCGGACACCTGTCAGTTGGTCCTGGGCCAATACTCCACACTAGCATCAGGAAGGCCTTTGAACTATATGCATGCAACAAGAGCCTGGAGAAAAAAAGGCATCAGACCCCATTATCCTCAGCCTTTCAGATCTCTTGATCACGTTTTGTCTTCCATTTCAACTTGAAGAAATGTAAATATTTAATAGAAAGAAAAAAGGGAGCAGTAGAGATTAATCCTTTTTTCATCCACTCTGTTACAGTGCCATGGAATTACCCCCCAGCATTCACCCATCTCCTCTTAAGTATGTATTTCCCTAACGTAAGCCGTTGCATTCTTTCAAATCTGCTTTCATCTTTGCTTTTCAGAAGACCAGATGCTTCTTTCCTCTTTTTTGGAGGGTATAAGTTATTTTAAAAGCACGGTAATTTTCCCAGCTGAAAGGAGCCTTGGCACCATTTTTTTAATGCAGATTGACTCACGGGTACTCTTTCCTAAAGCCATGGTACCATACAGTTATCATTGTCTTCGTTCAGCTGCATTTTGACATCGAGGAGAAAAGAGCTGTCAGATTTCTCGACATGAAAATTAGACTAGATTGCCATGCATTTTGTCACATCCAACAATGGAAATTAAAGCAAAATGATTTTCCATGGGGAAAACTGCAATAAATGCTGGGTTTCCACCCAATAGAGAGAGACACTATTTTTTTTTAATCTGGGCAGAAAATAGAAGATATAGATAAAATCATAATTTCAATTACTGAATTTAGATAGAAACTGTCAAGAGAACTGTTAGTGTAATACCCTCTCAGCTCCTCAAGAACACTCGTGATGGAAGATGCATAATGGAATTCACTGAGGAAAAATTAATGGGAGGTTATGATCATCACCCATCGGCTATTGACAAGTAACCTGAAAATAAGCTCACTTCCTAATAAACTGGGTTTTGAACATTTGGTGAAGAGAAGACAAAAGAACATTTAAATGTATAAGGGTGTTCTGGTTGCTGTGTATCTCCAGTCTTGCTCTGGAAACCAAGGATGCTATTTGCTGAACCACCTACTAGCTAATGACGGGAAGACAGTGAAGCAGAGCCATGCAGAAGTTAACATTACCAGGGTTTAGTGGGTAATGGTAAGAAGGGTGCCTATTTCGGTTCTTTAACGCTCTGTAAGCATGTTTTCCACCTCTTACTGATCGGAACAGTGGTGATTGTTGGAGAATTTTTATGGTACCCCTTAAGGCAAATTAAACGTGTTTGTGCTTAAATTAAAAAAAAAAAAAAAATTAGTGAACAACGCATGGGGCAGAGTCCTACCACCGTAAGCAGTTCTACAAGGACGATCACCAGGAGCCCACTCCTCACAAAAACCTGCACCTGCAGGAATCCCCTGAGTGGCTGCATGGATGGCTGCAAGACCACACTGTGCCTGTGTCTTATCACCCCGGGAAACCTCAGCCCCACAGCGGGAACAGTTCTGTCCCTGGCATTGCTGCTTCCAGACAGCTTCACCCTTTCTGCAGGGGGGTGCCCAGGACAGATCACTCCTCGGTCACAAATGACCACTGCTGAGCAGCTACGATCTGAATCTCCCCTTCACCACGCTGGACATGTTGGCTTCTTCTGTCCCCTTCCTCCACCCACCACTCAGGCCTGTCCCCACTGATGCTGCCCCAGGCAAACACCCTGGGAACTAAGGACAAGGGACACCAAAGGTGGCAGCAGCAGGAAAACAGCCACCTGAGAACTGGGGCTGGACAGGATTTAGGAGAAATACAGAATTGGTGAAAACTTGGAATGGTCAGATTAACGAGGCAGCATTGTAGATGCTTCACCAAAATCCTTTTATGGCAGGAAATCATCAAAGTGTTTGTGAAAAACAATCAGTTTCAAATAACAATATGCAAAAGAAGGGCTAGAAAAAGCATCAAAATTACTAAAACAATCACTCTGCATTTCTCCAGGGAAAAAAGACGATAAACCGAATTAAACTGAATTTTCAGAAAAAAATGCTTTTTTACTTAAAATTCATACTTCATCATAATTCTGTACTGGTTTTGAAAAATGTACTCATAGTGAAAAGATTGTCTGAAATTCCAATTCTAAATAAAAAAAATATTTTTGATTCTTGCAACTTATTTTCTTTAAAAGGCCAACTTTTTCTCCAATTTGAAAATTATTTTGAAAATAAAAAATGTTCCCTATTTGATAATTTATTAAAATTAAGACTAAAATATTTTTTTAAATTACTTTAACATGGAAGGGACAACATTTTAAATTAGTTTAATTTTTAGTAATAGCCATTTTGTACGTGGTTTTGGACCAAAAGCCACTTCTTAATGATTTCAGAAGGAAAAGTAGGCTCAATCCTAGGGTCAGCAAAAAAATTTTTAAATGACAAAAATATACAAATCTGATTTTACATTCACAGAAGTTACTTCTACAGAAAGCTTACGTATTTTACATGTCTAGGAGGGAATTCAGGTCTTTCTGGAGCTTCTTTTCCTCTGGAGTCAGTGTAAGAAATTCCCTTTACTACCTCTCTGAAGTTTTTTTCCTTTATTTACCATCTGTTCATCATGTAATCTCTGTTCTCTGTACAGTCCCACTCAGCCCACACCCCGGCTCCAGAGGATTTATTCCTGTCTTTCAGACACACCCAGGTATTGTCTCTCTCCTTATCACCACTGCCCGAGCCTGGGGGTCAGGGACCACCCCGCATTCACAACGGCCACCTGACCGATGCCTGAACCTCGTACAGTGCCATTCATGCAGCAGGCTTTGACAAGCACCGCATTGTCCAGGTGGGTTCAAAGCTCCACGCCAGCGCACAAACACCCCCGCACGGCTGCACGTGTTCCCCCAATGTTCTGCCGTACACCCACCTCAGTGCACAGGAGCGGGAAAGAGGAGCCTGCACCAGCCCACGCAAAGGGTTATCTCGGCTGCACACACAGGAAGAACGGAACCGATAATCCTCCTGTGCTTCCTATGAACAAATATCCTTCTATCAACTAATACTTTGGTCTCTTTATACCAAGTTGACGCTGGGTTTGGGATAACTGAAAACACAAGAAAAATTGATAGCTACATAAATAATGTGTTTGTAATAGCCTTAGATCACACAGACCATGTTTTTAGTAACTTATCTGCTGTTGTCCACGCTTCCAGGGCTGCATAACATCTGTCAGATCCATTTTGCCTAACGACTCAAGGAACTTTTACACACAAGCCGCCATACAGAAAGCACAGTCCTTCCCCTTTGTCCCCATGTGTGTATGAGGAGGATGTGGATGCACGCATACTGCAGTCTGCTCACCTTCTCTTTTAACACTTCTCCGTCAGACTGATCTTGTTCAGAAAGTCAGTGGAGTATTTGGTTACGTGCTTCACCGAGATACTCAGTCTGAGACAACACACTCCCCAAATGCCAGCAGCTTCCTACTATCAGCTCCACTCCATAGGCCAAACTTTGGGATCTGGATTTGCCCTTTTGAAAAACAGTTATCCCCTAGACTACCCTACAAAACCTTAAATTCATTGATAGCTCCTTCTCCACATGCCTGGGCATACTATATACATTTTCATACCTCCCTTTATGGAGATACTATATTGGCAGGCAGCTCAACCACAAAGAAAGGTGGTGGATGTAACCAGACTTCATCTAAGATAAACATGAAAAATCTCCAAACCAAAACACTAATAACCACCAAACCTTTCATTATGACGAACAGAAATGGCCATACACTACGCAGATCCAGTCTGAAAGCTAGCCGGTATGGACAACTGGTATCAGCCAGTATTACTGATCAAAGGGAGAGACAGCAGCAAAAGCAGAAAAGAACACAAAAAAGCAGAAAGGAATCTCCTCTAACCACAGGATCCCAAGAAAAATATGGAAGTGGCAGTGTCTAAAAGGTGGGTTGGCAGAACTTCCCACCACCTGGGTCTGTATGTACGACCCTGCCTCGTGCTGGCATCATGTTGGATACACATCACTCCTCCCTTACGCTGTACTTGGCACAGACAGAAAACACGAGCACGTGGGACGTAAGGGAGTCCTGCTGCAGCCTGGCCAGGTCCCCAGTCTGCGCGGCCAAGCACTGAGGCAGTGCTGAGGAATGCAGAGGTGCTTTAGTCTAGACACAAACAGGAAAGTTTGGGATGGAGCGCTGGCCACAGGAGGCTTGTAAAGGTGATTACTAGTTCTAACATGCCCAGGGAAACAGGACTTTATATGTCTTTCTGTCACTAAATATGACTGTGCTGTACAAGAGCAGGCATGAAAAGCCACACAGCATAGACAAAGTCCTAGCGATTCCTAGCATGCATAGATGAGAACTGAAAGAATAATATTTCCTGCACCGGCTTGCATAGCAAATAACCTGCAGTAGCAAATGCACCTTAAAATGAAATATAACTGCTAATAAAGCTTGCGTTTTTATGGCCCCGACTCTTGGATTGCTTCTGTTGTTATGACCCTGACCCTCAGACTGCTTCTGTTGTTATGACTCTGGCTCTTGGTTTGCAGAGATACAAAGACATCATGGGCCTAATCACTCAAATAACCTTACAGATCCTCTCCAGAACGACCAGCTACGGCACCGTACGTATGTACACATCCTCTCATCCAGTTGTCTGCGAAATCTTCATGTCCTGCTTAAATGCAGTTATATTCCAAGGTTAATGCTAATTCCCTTTCCATTCTCCCTGGAAATATTTCTCAAACATGCCTTAACTTTCTTGCACAGGGTTTGCAAACCGTTTGTATAGCTGCAACATTCCTCTACAAGATCAACAGCTGTGATTCCATCCACTCCCAGTTCCCAGCCCGCTCACGGCTTTGCATTTGGGAACACGTACATTTTTTCACTTCCTCACCCAGGGCACCTCTACACATTTTTTTATTTTGTAGCAAATTCCACAGGTTTAGCATTTTCCTTCTTCCAAAACAAAACAAAACATAGGCTTTTCCTGTTATGCAACACACAGAGACATCACACACCAATCTGGATTTCTTAATTAGGTATTATATTCCCTGTATGGAAATATATATATTTATAGTTACAATCAGAAATGTACAACTTTTTTTCCCAAAAAGACTGCCATGCATGTTTTCCATATTTAAACGCTTATTTTCATGTTCCCTTTTTAAACTTCTCCTGTAACAGAAATCAAAGCTTTAATTAAAAGTTTTCCTTGAATGTTTCGTCAACATTAGCATGTTTCTGTGAATCTTTTTTTTTGTGCATCCATCAGTACAGATGGAATCAAACTCCAAATGAAATTTCTGATCCACTTTCCTCTACTCCTCGCTTATACAAGCCTTCCAAAGGGATTGTGCCAGAGAGCCATGAAAACATTTTCCAGAAGAGCTGTGATCATGCCCACATTCTCAAACGCTGTTACATTGCAGAAGTTACAATCTCCAAGACAACAGAACCTGGAACTCTATAATTCAGTTACAACTTTGTGAACTCTGTTCACAGTAGGGCTACACTGTTTATACAGCAGTTTGCTTACTATAGAGTGTAACTCTGTACGGGGTAAGAGTGGGGAGAACCCCTGCACGCAAGGATTTACAATGACTGCATTTTCTACTTGTATCCTGCAGTAGTTGTGCCTCACTCAGTTCTGTCCAGAATCCCTAATGCTGGAACACAAACAATAACCACAACATTCTTCTTCGAGATACCGCAATCAATCAAACATCTAAAGCAGCGTACCATGTGATGTCAGAAAGCAAACTAGCAAAATACTGTATTATCTAAACCAATTATCATACACCTATTGTATTAACAAGGTTTGGATAAAAAAATACATGTTCAAAAAACAGATGTCTGGAGAATATGTCCTTGCCAAATATACTCTGATATATCGCGTTTCTTCAACTTCCGACATCCAAGGCTTTTTGACAACTTTTACATTAGTGTGCTACCCATTGTAGCATAAAGAAAACACCAAGGCTGTAATTCGCTGGCTAAATGTAAGAAGAGTAAATGAATGGCTCTGCATATCTCTAACAAAGCCCTTAATATAGAGTAATTAAGCAATCCCAGCACAACTCCAAACACTGATCTGTCTTAATCTATTTTTAACAGTAGTCAAGCATCTGACACTGTCAGCCCGAGCAATTCATGCAGCCTCATAATCATCTACATGCTACCAAATGACTACATTTTTTCTCAGAAATGGGGGAAAATTTTACCTAGTGAATCTTAGGCCATGCAATATATACTTACAAAGAAAAAAATGCATATTTCATGATAACTAGTGCCACTTTACACATTTGCTAGAGAAGGAAGCTTGCTTTTGTATGATTTTTGCAATTTTGTCTTACTGAAACTCAGTGAAGATAGACTAGAGTGTAACTTCAGAAACATTTAGCAGAATTCTAAATGCAACATGTTAAAAAAAACTATCAAGATGAACAAAAATGACTAAACTTTAGCAGAAGCAAATAACAAACAATATTTCATGTTCAATAACAGTATAAATCACTCAATTCATGTAGTGCATTAAGAATAAAGTAACTTGCTTTTCTTCGTCTATTTACGATCCACATTCTATTTGCAGGATAAAAAAAGTAGGCAGGAAAAAAAAGTAGACAAGTAATTTTGAAAGTATAAACAATTTGACGTCTCAGACGTCACTTACCCTTGAGTGCTCCTTCTGTAAGTTCTAGAAGCAGGCCAGGCCTGTGGTTTGACTCGGTGTTACAAGACAGAAGACACGTAATTATGCATTTTGTTTCAGAGCTGAGAAGCTAGCTGAAGCTTCAGTGTTGTTTTGCTAGTGTGACCTTAGTATAGCGAGTCTGATCACAGAACAGTTTGACTTTTAAGAGACACTATTTAATTACACGCAGCAGATGGCTCTTCCTGGGAAAACCTCAGCCAGACAGCAAGAGAGAGCGAGCTGGCAGGGACGAGAGGGCACATCCTACTGCCATAGAAGTCCAGGGGAATTTCCTCATGGCCTCGAGAGAGAGGAAGTGTTGGCCTTAGCTTTTCATAATAAAGCACTGGGTTGTTTTTGAAAGCCCATGCTTAAGTGTGCTTAACTGCTTTGCCAGGCACCTTGGGAATCTCTTCCTTGCTTAAAGTTAAGCACACAAAAGTGCTGCTGAACACCAGAAAATCTGCATTGCCTGACAAGCAGGTGGTTGAGGAAACCAAAGGTGGATAGTGAACTTTTCACAATCACTACATAAAAATTCACCTAACGATTCACATTCCTCAAAGGGAAATAACTGACTCTTGAAGTAAGAAAATATTCACACTCCTGTTACCCAAGGAAGTGAGTCTCACACGGGAGGAACTTTAATTAATTGCACAAACTGCTCGGAGCTCAAGGGATCTAGAAGAGGCTGAAAAGCAAGTTTTGTGGGAAGTTTTTTCTTGGGCATTTTGCTGAAAGCGCAGTTAACACTTGTTGTTCCCAGCGTTACCTGGACTCGGATAGGACACAGGCACACCCAGCAACAAAGAGAGCACCTACAACCACTCTCATCCAGGACTAGTAGCAGGGATATCTATGTTTTTTAGCCTATTAGCCAAAGTAATTCCCAAAGAACTGGGAGACCAGGATTTAAAACCACATTCAATCTGAGGTAATTTAACTGTTTGACATGGTAGGAAGACACCCAACAAGCACAGACCGCAGACTGAGGCGAGTGAAAGGCATCTGCCTGACTTTCTAGCAGCGAAGTCATACACAGCTGTGAATAACTACACATCACCAGGAAGTCATTCCCTGTCTCACCTGTATGCATTTTCCCATGCAGATTGGTTTTCCACCTAAATGAGGAGAAATAAACTATTGGTTAACAATGCAGGAAAAAGCCACTCAGTGCAATTTCTTCAAGTTCGACCTAACTAAATGGCTTGTTAATGGCTTGTTTTTCAGAGACGCTGGACCTCAGGAGAGACGCTACGCTGTCATCTGTTCTGCAGGCAGATAGATGCGTATCTCCAAGCAGATGAAAGCCCATTTCGACTAGTGAAATGTAACCCATGAGACAGCAGACCCTACCAAACAGCAGCGCTTATGGGTTTGGTCTCAATGCTGTGCTGCCGCAGCCTCCTGACTTCCATCTTGCCCACCGGGAAGGCAAGGCAAGCGTGCGGCCACAGGAGATGTACTGCAGGAACATGGGCAGCCACACTGGAATGCTTGATCACTGATTACCAATGTTAGTTAAATTACTTTTCAAGGCACTTTCAGTCCACTTTGAGCAAGCTGTAAATCCAGGGAGAGGAGAATTCCCCGTAGATCACGGCCACTGGCTCTGATGGAGAACCATCATGGAAACGTTTCTCCTTGGCAGCCTCCTCCCGAGCAGCACGTCCTTCCCCGCGCGAGCGGGCCCG
>NW_010117987.1:0-1432 GCF_000699245.1 Pterocles gutturalis
ATATCTTCATATAATATATACATATATATTATAAAAAAAATCAGCTCAGCTTTTCAGTTCTCCTAGTCCCTTTATTTTAAGATTAGGCAGAAAGTGCGTGCCTTATCACAGTTCAGTAGTTATTTAGAAATTTGAGGGCTTTTTTTTTCAGAGTATTTCCATCCATTCATCCTTCCATATGCCCTTCCATTTCCACAGCTGTAATTTGTACTCTCATGTTACACATGGATTTATAAAAGGCATGCACATAAATGGATCATATAAAAGTTGATGAACTGAAAAATCATGCAGTATTAAAGTTTCATCTGTCTTGATTGTTGATTAACTTTCCCCACACCTACCTTTTATTTTTTTCTGATTTCTAAACTAATTCCAACAATTATCAAGAAGTGGGTTCTGTTTGTGTACTCTTTATATTAATTATTAGTAGTGAAAATTTCCTTTCTCACTGTAAACTATCAATATTTTTTTCAAAAATAGCTTAGCTCCAGTCCTGTAGCAATCCTTATTCTACAATGCTGAAACCAAATTTATTTGTTGTCCTGGAATGCTTATGTAATATTTCATGAACTCTGGAGATAATAAGAAGTATTTAATTCCTGTAAAATTTTATTTGCCAAGATTTAGAAAAGGTGTGTTTTTTCCCTTGTGCTTGAGAGACTCTAAAATGTGATTTCTTATCCCACTTGCTAACACTCATCTCTGTGTAGACAAAAGGTCTAGTTCTATTCTCATGCTCCTTATTGACTGTTCTTCACAAAACCATACTTCTTTGTTTTGGGGTATTACATTCACAACAGCAACTTTCTGAATTTGAAGGACCTCAAATCATATTTCAGTGCTTGTCTGAGGTGTATAAAAGTTTACAGAGTTGATGGCCAAGCTATTGCTTGTAGTGCTTGTAGGCACTATACTCACACCCAAGGAGCAAGGAGAAGGGAAATAAATTATCTGAGGAGGAAGATGATCCCACAGGTTAGGTACACTCAGATCTGGAGTCGTGCAGGGATCTGGCTCTATGTATGCAAGCTCAATAGTTTCTTAATCTCTCTGTTGCAATGTCCTCAGCTGCAGAATAGGACTAATAATATTTACCAGCCAGTGGTAGTGGATGACTAATCAATCAGAATACATGCAATAAAATATAATTTATGTGTATTGGTAGGATATTAGGGATTCCTCAGGCAATCATGACCTGATGCCTATTTTCAGCTGGTGATGGCTGACAGAAGCCACTTGGCAAATTCCCAGGAGGGATAACACACAACCTTCAAGGGGCGATAACAACTTACTGTTGGAATACTTTGTCTGGGAGCAGGGTCGATTTTCCATCAGCCAGAGTATTTACTTCCAGAAGGCGTGTTGTTGCCGAATATGTACGTTAGCCGGACCCCCTCCACTCCGCCCCGTAGCGAGGGCAGCCCCGCCTCCC
>NW_010117987.1:2022-50190 GCF_000699245.1 Pterocles gutturalis
GTGGCTGAGGGGCTGCCTCCTTCCGGGCCCCTTCCCTGGGCGCGGTGGCACTGACTGCACTGACTCCCCCGAACCCCTCCTCCGGCGCCGGGTGCTCCCCCGGCAGGCGTCTCCCGCCAGGTAACCTCCCGAAGTTTTGCTGGGGCTTGGAGCAGCGGCCGGGGGGCTGCCGGAGGTGGGGAAGCGAGGTGGGAGGGTGCAGAGACCGAAGATACGGGTGAAATACATCCTGGTGTAGTGGATGTTTGCTTCCAGTGAGGGTTGTTCTGGGCATCCCTCAAAATCTTCATGCCAAAGCTAAGGAGAGGGTTGCTAAAATGCTGATGTGAAGAAAGGGTGTAGGAGTTTTGCTCGCTTGTCCTCTTTGTATTTGCATAAAAATGCCAAAATCTTTTAAGTTATGGATTACAATATACAAAATAGTTTAGCTCATAAAAGGCATTAGAGTGTAGTATGTAAATTAGAAATTGCAGATTTCTTTTATTAATCTGGGACTAGTATAATATATTCAATTTTGTTGATGTTAATAGTAAGAAAAAGGCAATAAAAGTGGTTGTAATTAGGTCTGGGAGAAGTAATACAAATGCAAATGAGCTTGGTGTCACTTCAGTATAGGCATGTTACACCAAAGAAAACCCAACTTTATAAATTTAAGCTTTTGGCAACCAGCACAGTGGGAGGCCTTTCTTTTGCGGTTTTCTTAACTTTGGATAAGAGGAAATATGTCCATTGCATACATATGTGTGTAGATAAAGAATTTATGGTCAAGAAGGAATATTAATACTCAAGATGGGTCCTTATGTAGGCCTTTAGGATTGAAGAAAGAGTCTCCAATGTTATTGTAAAAAACTTTTGTCAAGAGCAGCCGGGGTACCAGCTGTAAATCAGGGGAAATAACTGTCCTCATAGCCAAAGATATGGCTCATTATTTAAACTTATTGATACTGGGTCACTTATTTCAGATTTAACCTACAGTGTATGCACTTCATGAATTAAAATACTTGTGGAAAAGCAACCCTACTTTATTCCTAATATTATAGAAATTAATAAGTTGTGGAGTTACATGTTATGTATTATATTTCAAGTGCTTCTTTGCATCTGGTACCTGTTTCGCTATTTCTCTATCGTTTTTATACAGCTGGAGATAGCAAGTGCATAGGTGGTTGCTTTTGGTCATTACACAATGCGTAAACCAGAAGTACAGAGACAAAATTTTTAAAAGGATTAGTTCACTTGTCTTGTGTCTCACGCTGGGCAGTGAAAAGTAGGTATACTCCAGTTCAAATTTGATGCAAGTAGGAGGTCTTTACTTGCACTTGCCCCTCCAAGACTCCATCAACAATGTAAGTTGGAGAAATTAGAATGATTAATATAGACAGTATTTTCACAAGGATATTGATATAACTAACGGTTATGATGTACATTCAGTTGTCAGTCTTGGTAACGTTAATATCCAATGTGCAACTGAAGAAAACTCAAAACAGATGTATAGGTTTCTTTTTAGTTAGTGTGTAGAAATTGTGTGTAAATGTGTGTTTTTCCTCTCTTAAATGACCTTTACATTTATGCAGATGACTGCCACCTGACCTACATGTTGCTCAAGCCCCTAATAGATTACTTAGTGTGCTGTTTCTCTGACTAGTTATAAATTTCACTTGCATGTTTTTCTCTGACTTCAGAATGAATGAAAAACTCTGTGCTGACATCAGTAAAGCTCTTGAAATCAACACAGAAAAATGTTTATACTGAGGATTCCTTTATTCCAAAATTCCTAAATTACGCAGATTGCAAACAAACATCAGAATAAATATGAAAAAATCCCACCCAATCCCATACACCCAATTCATATAGAAATGACAGAGAAAAGAAACAACTTTATGGATGAAAGCAATTTCTTAATGTTTTCACTAAACTTCAGTAGGATTAATGTTTCCAATGTAAACTTTTGTGCAGGTTCAAATGATAGGTGGGAGCTGTTAACTTCCTTTATCCTTCATTGATTAATTCTTGTTTGTGCTAAAATTAATTTTTCTGTCTGTGAGAGGTCATCAGGCTTTTTCACAAGTAGCCACTGAAGTTGCCCAACATGCCTACAAAACTGGAAGCTGAGTCATCTGTTTAAAGGATGCTTTGAACTGGTGTTTTTCTTTGTCAGTTATCTGAGCAGTGGAGAAATGGTTTATCTGATATCAGTTCCCTTGGAATGTGTGTTTTTCTGTGGAATAACTGATCTTAATGAATGTGGGGAATTGGCATCAGATTAAATCTTTATTCATGTTTCAGCTCATTGAAAAATCTTCAAAGTGCCTTCAGCTCAAGGGCTTTGCCTTAAACTTTGAAGGCGGACAACCTGTTACAAGGTCAGCTAGAAATTATAAGGAGGAACAAGCAACCACTTATGAAGCCTCTGCTGACAAAATATTTTTGTAAGAAGAGGAAAGCAGTCTGCACTTTTTTTTTTTTGGGGAAAAAAAATATACCCTGGAACCCGGATACCTGTTTGTCTGAGTATCAAAGTCGCAGCATTTAATTAGTCTCTGATATCCTACGAATGCATATGTAACTTACTATGAGTGAGAGAAAAGTACTTTGCAGAAAAGGGAATAGTAGTAGCCTTTACGAAAGTTAAAGACAAGCAGTATGGCTATGATTGGAGCCAAGGCAGAAGTCACCCATACAGGACAACACGGAAGAGCCTGACTTGACATCAGGTGTTAAACTTAGGTGAAAGGGGAAAAAATAATGCTAGTCTTTGTCCAAAATAAACTCAGTCAAGCTGTCAAAATGAGATATTGCTTTTATTACACCGTACTGATGCTCAGGCATTGATTTTTCTGTTATCTGCTCCCTGCTTCTCAATCAGCAGAATTTATTCATCTGCTCTACTTGGCACCTAACAACTTCGTGGGGTTTGACTGGGAGTTGTGGCTTGGCCTCTGGAAGGCAGCATCTCTTGGCTATGGGGAAAACATAACATTACATTCACAGTAGACTATGTTGATTTTCACAGTGTAATGGTTTCTCCTTTTCTTACCTATTTTAAAACGTGATGTGGAAAGTAGCTTTGCTTTCTTCATTAGGACACCTTCTAAAACCCAAGGCCTCCTGCTAAAGTTTTCTTTTAAATGCAGGACAAATGCTCCACAGCAGTAAATCCAAACCAATGGCTGCAGAACCATTTGCTTTCCTGTTCACCCCACAAACAAGAAGTTTCTGACACAGAAATCCACTATCTAGGGCCTAGAATCAGCAGTATAAAATATTGGATGAACAATGGATTTAAGGTGACGTTGTCAGGAACCTTGGTCAGAATAAAGACCTTTTCAGCTCACAGACAGCGAGCACATGCCCTCAAAGTTGGGTGTTTCTACCATGGTGAATCAGGTCTTTTAAATCACTAGATACAATATTGTTATGCATAGGAAAGTTATTAAAATAATTTATTGAGGATTTTAAAATTTACTACCTATACTGCTTATTATCCTATAGAATCTCAGATGGCTAAATGCTGGAGAGATCCTTTAAAAGAGATATGTGTAATTCTAATAAATGTTAAAAAATTCTAGATTACCCTCAGAACACTTTTTAGTAAATTATGCACTCTCTGAATATATGAAGGTATGATTACTGGTACGGGTGGAATGTTGGCTATCTCATTCCCCTGGGGTTTATAGCTACTTGGGTTTAACATACTCAATGTAACAAGAAAAAAAAACTAGCCAACTGTTTCTATCTCTGTTAGTACTCAAAAAACTAAATGAATATTTGGCCTTTCCCATTCTTCAGAGTTATTCTGCCCTGGAATTTTTTTTTCAAGTCCCTCAAGATTATTTTAGGTTAGGCAGGGGGTCTTCACAAGAATAACTATGCCAATATTCCTTGATAGTAGTAATAATGTAAAAATACATAGTATATAAACAAGACTGTAATTTAGTTATTGAATCATAATCAGATCTCTTAACTGCACTATGTGATGCCTCACTGGAATGTATCTAATAGATCAACTTCCAGCAAATTGTTTTTCTAAACTGTCCTGTACAATATTATTATGTACATTTGTAACTGTACAAAACCAGTTTTGCACAGGTTCCTGAGCAAGTTCCAGTGACTATTTACCATTCTTGTTTGTGTAAGACACATCCAGATATTTCAGAGTGGTTCCCAGTCATTAAATATATGTTATGACACTCGAGCAGATAGTTATTACATCTGCTCTTCTGATGGGAGTAGGGATTTTCTTTTCCTTATATTTTCTTGTTGAATCACAGCAAACCCAGAAAATTCTTGACTTCCCCTGCTAAATTTCACCTCTAAAGAGATGAAGTTAGGGTTACAGCTTGTTAGCTGAGCCCTAATAAGCACCTTCATCCTCCCAGGCTAGGCAGAATGCTAAAGGGTGTTGGCACAACCACACTCACACTGAAATGTCTTTACATTGCTTTGGTCAACTTAGGGGGCTTGGGAGCCCTGCTTCCAGTCTCACCAGACCAAAAGGCTCAGGTGGACTGTCTCTATGCTAGCTTTGTGTCCTCACTCCACTAAAAAAAATGAAGAGTTGCTTTAGCCAAGGTGTTTGAGGACCCATAAGGAAACAAATGTAAGTTACGACAACCTCTGTGCACTTCTGATTTGTATTAGCGACAAAACAGACCACAGTAGCGTGTCTAGGACGTGAGAGGTGGACAGGTGATACACATAGCCTTTATTCCTTCCATTTACAGAAATTTAATTATCTTATCCAGGTAGCACCATCCTTCAAAGTGTAACAAAATAAAATGCGTCTTAAACCTTACCACTTTTTAATGCAGATGTAGAGTGGGGAAAAGAAATTGGAATAATGGACACTTCAGAAATCTGCTTGTGTTTAAGCAGTGCATTTTGTCCCTTCTCCTTTTTCTCTGCTCTTTGTTTGTTGTGGACCCTCCTCTTAGGAATTAGTATATCTCACAGGTTTTTTTGTTCTAATCTTTTAGTATTTTCTCCATGTGTGTCTGAGATCAAAATTGTTATCATTTGAATTTAATTTAGTACAGCTTTCTCTGTGTGATGGGCTGCTATTTCAGAGGGTACAATGCCACTATTAATCATCATAAGGAAAATGCATGAAAACAGTCCAAAATATGTGTCAAGCACTTCAGTGTGATGGATGCACAATAGATGGCACCATTATTATCACTCAGCAACTTGAAAACTTTTGGTCCTCACATTTTCTCCCTTTCAAACATCATTAACTTGTTCATGGGATCCAATACTTTGTGAAAAATATATTACTTTTCTACTCACTTTTTCTTTATCCTTCATGCTGTATTGACAGAGCCAGTTACCTGAAATTTCTTAATGCACTATAAGTTTATTTCTTAGTGTATGAGATAGCAAAGAAAATCAGAAGAAATGGTTTTGTGGAACAGAAGTCAATTATATTGATTTTGATCTGTTAATGTAAAAGCAGATTGTATGAATGATTATAATTAGGAAACTTTTGTTTATTGGTCACAATTTTATTTACTCCTTGGTTTTGTTCTCTTTTGCAAATCACAAAGACTTAAAGACTAAAATATCAGAGTGACGACTGAATGTGGACACTATTCTTCTTCTTTTAGGATTGTTGCAAAAGTGATGCACTGTCCAGGTTCAGCAAAGCTTACAATGCTTGAAATAAACTGTATTTGATTTTCATATAGTGTGGGGCATATTGCAAGTGATCAGAAATACCCATATAGCGGCACAAACAGGATATGCTCAGGTGTAAGCTTACAGCATTTCAAGTACCTGCTGGTAAACGCTGTTACCTAATTATGGATGCTATTGCCTGGCAGTAGACATTGATAGCTATATTCCTGTTTTAGTAGAGGCGGGGATAAGGCTGGATGCAGCCCAGTGTGGAATGGGGAGGACTATGTGACTGAGTCCTTCTCTCATGTGCCAGGCAATACAGACCATATCAGATGCTGCTGATGGTGGTAGGAGGACCTGCTTTTTCTGTAAATGGTCTGGTATATTTGGCCCTAGGGTAAGTTGCAGGAAGTTGCATGTATGTGGAAGGTGTAATAAGAAGGAGGCTTACCTTATGCACTGTCAGCACAGTGACAGTACAGTGTCAATACAGTGTCAGCACGGTATGAGGTTCAATAAAACCAAGTGCAGGATCCTGCACTTTGATCACAACAACCGCGTGCAACGCTACAGGCTCAGGGGAGAGTGGCTGGAAAGCTGCCCAGCAGAGAGGGACCTGGGGGTGCTGGTTGCAGCCGGCTGAACATGAGCCAGCAGTGTGCCCAGGTGGCCAAGAAGGCCAATGGCATCCTGGCCTGCATCAGAAATAGTGTGGCCAGCAGGACTAGGGAAGTGATTGTGCCCCTGTTCCAGAGAAGGGCAACGAAGCTGGTGAAGGGTCTGGAGCACAGGTCTTATGAGGAGCGGCTGAGGGAGCTGGGGTTGTTTAGTCTAGAGAAGAGGAGGCTGAGAGGAGACCTTATCACTCTCTACAACTACCTGAAAGGAGGTTGTAGTGAGGTGGGTGCTGGCCTCTTCTCTAAAGTAACAAGTGATAGGACAAGAGGAAATGGCCTCAAGTTGCACCAGGGGAGGTTTAGGCTGGATATCAGAAAAAATTTATTCACTGAAAGAGTGATCAGGCATTGGAAGAGGCTGCCCAGGGAAGTGGTGGAGTCACCATCCCTGGAGGTGTTCAAGAAACGTGTAGATGTGGTGCTTAGGGACATGGTTTAGTGAGTTAGGTGGTGTTGGGTTGGACTTGATGATCCTTGAGGTCTTTTCCAACCTTAATGATTCTATGACACTTGCTTTCTGCCCCTCTGGAAGGCCAAGCTGGAAAACCTATGAGCTGCTCGTTGCCTGTGCCTGGAGCCTTAGAAAGATGCAATGTTTCACTGCTATGACCCTATGACAGCTCATTCCTGTTTGTGCAACCCAGTCTGCACAGAAGCAGCAACTGTCTGTCCCTGGTGTGCACATCTAGTGAGATAGGCCACTGCAGATTGCAGATTTTCCTACATTCACATGATGTCTTCTAACCATAACTTGCAGGAGACTGTATGTAGGGATGTGTTTTGAATGTGGAAATTGAAGATTATGAATAAATAGGGTTGCAAGCAAGACTTTTGCAAGTTTGTGGTTGGTTATTTCAAACTTATCCAAAGCCTCTTGATATTGTGAAATGTGTTATGCACATATGTTTGAAAGAGTTTTTCTGGTTTGGGAGAAAAATAAAGGGAACCAAGTCAGATGTTCACATTTCACCATGCTGTATTTCATTTTCTTGCAAGAAAGAACATACTTGATTTACGAGGTTTCTTTTTGTTTCTTTATGAGGTCTTTGATATTTTGTATTTTTCTAAATTGTTGGTCTAAAGATAAATGGCTTGCCCAGGAGTCTTGGCTTCTGAGATTGAATTTTGCTCCTGTTTCATGAAAGGATTGAAACAGTGAACACTGAAAGGAGCAATACCAGAAGACAAAAAATTGATTTTTATTTGGTCATTTGTGAGGTAAAACAATATTTTTGAGTGGTGGGTGGCAACAGAACTGCTATCAACCACTTGTTACAGTTTCCACAACTATCTTCTGCTCTCTGTAGTGATATGGCCAGTTCCTGTATCTGAAAAACTGTAAGACAAATCTTAAATGCTGAAGTCATCCAATAACTAAACTTTCTATTGCAAAATAATTTTTTACATTTTGTCGAAAAACCCCTCTTCAGTCTTAATGAAATTGCCATGAAGGTTCATAGTATTTCGTAAAATTGCTGTTTCAACACACAAAAGAACTGAAGAAACTGTCTTTCTAAAGACTAAATACCTAGGTTAAAATATATTGGCCTTCATTCAGGTATCATGAATTCACTGTTACAATATGCCTGTAGGTAATTTTTATTTCTTTTAGCAGTACACATGTGTTGTTTTCTTTATAGCATTAATCCGATGTTAAAAAAATTTCAGTTTTAAAATATTACAACTCTTAAATTTTTTGCTTTAAATTTTAATTAGAGAGTATGGAAGAATCAATAATTACTTAATTTTGTAAGGTTCTGAAAGCAAACTTGATTATAAGTTAGTGAATTAATGATTTAGTACATTACTGAATAATCAATAATTGCTAACTGGTGCTGTGAATCACTCTTACTAAATATGTTTTGGAAGGTTTGTAATTGTAACATGTAAGTTTCTGGCAGGCCTGCTTAACTGAAGAAAATACAGCGGCACATGTCCTGATATCACAAGAAGCTGCATTCTAGCAATGGATGAGGGAATGTGCTCCAATGGAGACACCCATATTAGCATGACTGTGCACCTTAGTCTATTTTATCCAGGAAAGCTCTCTGACCTCCTCCAGTAGCCAGTGCAGGACACAGGATCTACTCTGCAGTGAATCCCGGCTGGAGCCTAGTTTTGATCCTCTCAGGTGGTCCTCTTTCTCTTCACTGGCTCTGGAGGAGGCATAGGAAGATTTACCTCCTAAATTAGGAACCTAGCGTTGGTGGGAATGTTTGCTCCAGCCTTTGCAGCCCCTTCAAAACTAAGAATTCCCTCCTCTTCATAAATCTGTTGTAGTGTTAGGAAGGTGGAGGAAGCTTTTTCATGCTCTGCTGTCTCATGTACTCCAAGCCCACTCTTGCAGAAAGGGAGGAAGGTAACTTTCCCTGTCCTGCCATAGCACAGTGCAGAAGATATGCCTGCAAGGTAGGTAGCTTGTGAACCCTTTTTGATACCTGACTTGAGCCACAGCTCACTCCAAACTGACAGGTATGTTGAGTTTATCTGTTCTGTTTTCCTCTATCTGGACTCGTGCAGATTTCAGGTGGGAGTTCATGACTTCTCAACAGCTATGCACAAAGGCTTTGGCTACCAGTTAGAAGTGAGGATGAGGAGAACTCTGGCCCACTGACAGCAGCACTGAAAACCTCTGGTGCAGTATGGATACTGTTATGCTGCTCTTGTATTGCTTCTGAGTTTAAATAGGAAAAATCTTGTCATTACTGTTCATTACACTGCATAAACAATCCTGATACTGCAGAGAGGTCCTCATCGGATAGTATCTGGTTCCACAGATGGCCCTTTGAGGGATCTTATATTTATAATGTCTTTGGTAATGCACTAACAGAAATGAGGTTAAAAAATACAGTCTTTGTAACAGGAGAAGTAAGACATCAGTGATAAATTCAATTATTTTAAATGCATCAGACCAGGTTCTGATTTCAGTTACATGGATATAAACAGGCCTGCTGGTATCATAGGTTTTTGTGCACGTAAGGAAGATCAGAATCTGGCTTCAGGCACACAGATTCTGATTCAGTAAAATGCATCTGGTTTAGACTTGGTAATCTGTATTAGCAAAAGTTTTAGCTTGTCCTTGGCATTTCCTTAGGCATCAGTGATTCCTAATGTTTCTAATGTTCAAAATACTTTAAAGGGTGTTTTGTGGTTTTGATGTTTTGTTGGTTTTTTTTTCTTTTTTTTTTTTTTTTTTTTTCCTCTTTCCTGGCTGTATAACTCCCCATACCTGCTAAGACTCTTGTGTCAGATTTCAATTTCAGAGGGACCCAGCTGATGGGACACATCACCTATCAACTGTTTAATGACCACCACTGAGTAAATAGTTGGTGGGGTTTTTTTTGTTCTTCCATCTATCTCAAATCTATTTTATGAAAGCAGTTTAATGTGATACATGCAGCAATATGCTGGGTACCACACGAGCAATTAAAAAAAAAAATATATATATGTATTTGCTGTTACTGTCTTTCTTTTATTAGGCCCAGTTACAAATTTCAAATGTACAAGAATTCCTGAGGGAGCAGGAAGAGTGGGATTACTTTCTAAACCAAGGCACAAGAAATTCCAGTAGGGAAAAATATAGATTTCAACATCAAGCATATATGTGAGTCTTCAATTTTCATACTGTGTTCTGAGCTAGAAATTATTGTCCTTCATGGCGTAGCAATTTGCCTCACTTTTTCTGACATCACATTTTTCTGATGATGACTGTTCAAGGAATGTATTTATAGCCATATAAGCTCTAGGCTTGTATGTGTTAGCCCCAGAGTGGTGGCAACAAGATGCAATGATTATTTAAATATTTTTCATAATAAATGGTTATCTTTCTAATGCTCGAGTGAAAAGTATATACAGGGAAGCTGCCTGTATTAACAATGGTTTGAGAAGCCATTTATCCCTTTTCACTGTCTATACCAGATATTTCATTGGTGCCATATGGAGAGGAAAACTGTACTTTATAGAGTTAAGTGACTAAATTTTACTTCATCTGCAGCAGTAACTTCTGCTTTTATGAGGTAATAGTGACATGATTGACCAGAAAGCTTGGCATATTTTTGCTTGTCGTTTACCAAACATTTAACAAATGTTTTTAAAAAGATGTAACTTTATAAAGAAATGTATAAATTAATTATATAAAGAAAGATACCTAAGTCTACGTAGTTGATAAACTCTGTGATTCAGACAAGACAAAAGCATGTAAAATAATTCAAGCAGTAACAGAATGAAAGCAAAATCAATGTAAGTTTCTTCTGCCCCCAAATCATATTCTACAAAGCCTATGGATTTTAATGGATGACACCACTGAGATCTGTGGTAATACAACTGAAAGCCTCCTACCCTTTTATCCTAATGCTACTTCAGCAAAAGTCTTGTCTAAAGCAAACTTCAGACTTTGTTACAGTCCTTTATATGACAGCTTTATCCATGTTAGTTGATTTCCTGCCAACTGACTGCACCTGGTTCATTCTAAATTAGTTACAGTTAATTGTCAACAAATGGGAAGAAGGCCCCCTTGCCATTTTTTCTTGTCTGTGAAGCTGACAAGTGTAGTTCTTGTAGCTATTTTTAAGGTAGAGTATTGTTATATGCATAAGTTTGGAGCAGGAAATGAACAGTAAATAGTGGTGACAATTGATCCTTTCTCTATGCTTTCTGGTTCAGGAAAAGGTGTGTGAGCACAACTGCATTAGGTTATGGTGAGGTGCTTGTTAATTCAGCTGAACGCTGTTTGGAGAGACTATAAAGGGTGTGGAGGTTGCCTTGTTTTTCTCTTCCTGATGAAGGGAGGATATTTGATTTTAGAAGAAGGAGCAGAGAGAAGGAAGCTCTCTAGCTAAGAGTTGGTATCTCTGTTAGTGTGGTGTTTTTTTCCTTCTGATGTTTTTCCTCTTATAGTAGGTTTGGGGGGAAAACAAAAACAGTTTTTCCCTGCAGAGTTAGTTACAGTGATTAATGAGGTTTTTGTTCCTTTCAGGTTGTGATTTGTATATCTGTTGGCTTTCCTTCGGTAAGTCTTGTAAAAATAAAAATTTAAGTAAACTTTTAAAATCTGTGTTTTTTTTTTTTTTTTGAAATGTAATTTCATGCCACCTCTTGCACAAGATAACTAAAGAGGGGAAAAAGGATTACTTTCTCTTCCACTCTACCTCTCCTGACCTGTTGCACTTGCAACAGCATACTTATGAGTTGATTCTGTCCTTGGTCTTTTTATTTCTGTATTAGAAAGCCTGAAGCAGGACTGCTGTAAATCCAAACAATATAAAGGGCATCATAGACTTGGCAGTTAAGCTTTTTTTACAGCAGCGTAGATTCTCTTGGAACAGTTGTTCTTTAATTAAGAAATGTGTTTGCTTGAGATAAATCTGTTTCTCTGCACATGTTGTGTGGAAAGTGAGGTTCAGGATTCAGGGGAGATTTATGTTCTGAGTCAGTTTTCTGTTCCTATTGTGACAGCCTCCTGTTGAATATTCCTTGACAAATGGAAGCTCTAGTTTAACTTTCAGCTACGTATGTGGCAGTGGCTTTTCTTTGCTTCTTTTCCTTTACAAATTGTCTCACGGAAGACAAGAAATATGACAGGAATGGTATCTATGAGGCTTAGATTTCCTCCCTCTGTTTGCGGTCCTGTGTTCTTATGAAGCATGCAGCTTCATCCTATCCCTTGCAGCCCTTTCTGCATCGCTCTTTTTGTCTTTCTTCCATGGATGGCTGCTGCAGTGTGAAGAAAATGTCTCTTGGATACAAACAAAAAATCACAATTTTTGCTGCTTCTGTTTAGTTTTGATTGCTATGAATGTAGACATCTAGGCTTCCTCCTAGTAAGATGGCCATCGTTTTCCTCTGTTCACATTCAAGCAAAAATGTCTTCTTACAAGTTAGATGTTTCCTTGTGGGGTTCAGATAAGACATCTTAGTTTTTTCTTAGTTGTGATATTTATATTGCAACTAGCAGGGCTGTAGATACAAATGCCAGATTTTTATGGAACTCTAGCTTTATGTAGACACAGTGAAACCAAAAACTATTTTAGAGATTTTAATTAATAGTACTAAAGTAGGTAAACAGATAATTGAATACCATCTGTTTTCTTACACTGAGAATCAAAGATGTGCCTGTTAGTTTGGGGAAATAATGTTCTTGAAACAGAATACCTCTTTTCCAAGATATTTTTTTTTACAAAACTATCTCTTTGACCTTGCAATGGTAATATATATATATTTTTAGGGCATTTATTTATTTTCATTGTTCTATGCTTTTGCTTTGGGATTGCCATTTTCAGCTGTTTGCTTCTCCTTTCCTCTCAGGGTTAAACAGCCCAAAAAAGGCAAGGCAAAACAAACAAAGCCTTGTAACATCCCTTCCTTTCTTCCTTCCATATGCCTGCATGAGAGGGGATGAGGAGGAACTGTGAGCGCTGGCTGGGGAGGGCACCCTTTTGCTGAAATAACGGCTTTTCTAGTGGAGCCTGAAACAAATTCCTAATGAGAAAGTCAAGGTGTTTGCAACACTGGGGAATATTTCTGTGCAAAAGGGCTAGCTTCCATAACCAGTTTTGAAGCAAAAGACAGTTTCAATTCAGAAAAGCTGCATGAAGTACATAGGAAGCTACTTAGTGGCCAGGGCTGGTAGCTGGAAATCTGACTAAATGGAAAAGTGAAAGTTTGAGTGTCACAGCAAATAGGAAAAAATAACCCCTGCTCCCCCAAGCAAGCAATAAAGTTTTGCAGTTTCCATTGCCTTCCTTCCCTCCATATGTGTAGCTAGGTAGGGGTGAAATGCAAGTTAGCGTTCGTCTGCATGACAGACTGTGTAGTTTTACTTAGATTTTATTTTTTTTAAATAAAAAATACTGTTTTTTAATTGCATGAAGCAGAGATGTATCTTATCAGAGATTATAGATCATAATTGAGGACTTAATTGAGTATAATTTCAGTTGATATTTGCCTGTGCTTTAGGGTAGAAATTACAATTTAATTTTTTTTCAGCCACGGTCCAGCCAGGCCTGTGTAATTAGTACAGTTCTGAGAAATCAGTATTTGATTAAGCAGATCTTCTGAAGAAGCAAGCCAGAGTGCTAAAAAAGGTGGTGAGGGGAATAATAAATAGGTAATTGTTGCATATGTCAGTGATGAGGAAACTATGACCATTGTTGGAAGATGTAGTTGGTCCAGGAAAACCCATATTGAAATGCAACCACTAGCGCAACTCAATGGTGTAAAAACTCCCCAAATGTTTAAAAATTCAAGTTGAACACTGTCTAAGGGATTTGCCTCTGAAGAGTTTCTGTACAACACAGCAAAACTTTTAAGTGACTCAGTGAAGTTTTGCTTGTTCAGGACTCCTAAACCTGGCTGGATTGGAACCTCTTTTTTTTTGGTGAAGTTGAGAACCTCTGTATGAAAGGTAAATTCAAGCATTTTCAAAGCGACCTACTTCCATTTTGTAGTAGCCTATGAGGTAACGGTCTTGAGCAAACAGGGAGTTTATCATGAGTAAGCATTTTTACAGGTGAGTATTTATTAAAGTAGAGCAGTAGATATGTACTGAGGAAATATGTAAGTATTTTGTTTTGTTTTCCTCCACCTGAAGATGTATTTCCCAAGAGGTATAACTAAAACATTAAATAATATTTCTTGGTATAGCATCCAATAATGCAATGGCTGGAAGACAAGGAAGTGGCAGAGTAACTGGGCGGACACACAGGATATTAACAATTATTCTGATGCTGTGGAATCACCAGGTCTGTGGACAAGGACCAGGTAAGTGAAGATCTTTTACTACAATTTTCCATTTGCTCAATACCGCATAGCACTGGTTGGAGAAATGAGGGCATGTGATGAAGTGCTGGACTTGTGTGAACTGCTGGCAAGAAATAAGAACATCAAAATCTAAAGCACTTCAGATGAAAAGTCAAATGCTCTTTGGAAAACGATGTGTTGATGCCTTATGGGATTTCCCAGATGCTTGAATCAGTTTTCTTGTGCTCTGTGAATGCAGTGCATCTTGAAATAAATCTCCTGTTATTATCAATAGTTGGCTCTCTAGGTGTTGAGAAGTAGTTGTTTAAGAGATTATACACACGAACACTTTGCGTTACCTAGCTGTGGTATCTGCAATGAACATGCAGTATTCAGAAAGGCTTTTGTTGCAGTGCTATAAATATTTTCAGTGTTGTGCTCCTGTCTCACCAATGGTGGTGCATAATAACACCTGCAAGAATGCAGAGAGGAAAAAAAAAATGTCTAGCTTCTTGGGTTTTTAATTTTGAAAACTGAAGCGTTATTGCCTGTTTCTGATCTGAAGACTGTATCTAAGGGCTCGTAACAAGAGAGGTAATAACAGGCCATTGTATTTTTTTTAATATCTCTTTAGTATAAAAGATGCTTGTATGTTGTGTCAAATTGGGGGAGGGGGAAACCTGTAAGTGATAATTTTGAGGCACTGAAATTAAAGGGAAGTTGATAGGCATTCCTTTTTGAGGTACGTCCGGCCAGCATTACAGTTGATCTGAGATTTCCATGTCCTTAATTTATTCTCTCAAGTGGGGAAGATGGTGTACTTTTTCCAACTACAGGCTGTTTGCCCTGCATTATAGAGTAGTGCAGAGTCAATGACCAGAAGCATGATGCTAGCTAGTGTATGTAGCCTGTGATAGATCCATTCCACTGCACAGTTTTGGTAGAAGTTGTAGTTCTTGGTTGTTGGAGCAATAACGGTGTTTACTCTTGCTAGATGCAGTTGTAGGTGTAGAAATTTGATGTAAACTGTGTGCTGCAATTCTGCAGAAAACTTCTGCAGAACTTAACGTTGCCTCTGCAGATACTAAAAGCCAACCTCACAGCCCATGGAGCACTTCTGTGGGGTAGGAGTCAGGAACATTTTGCAGCTAATCACCAGACATGTAGAAGAGCTTCTTTGTGATATAAACTGTCTTTGTACAAAAAGGTGAGTTGGTATTCTAAAGGTTTTATTTAAAAAAAAAAAGTTTCCATTTTGACATTATAGTCTTTGACTTGGAAAACCACATATATTTGAAGACTTACTTTTTGTGGTATAGTGCTAAAATGTAGAAGGTATTGTGAATTTTTGTGTTTTATGAAAGACAGGTGAATGGTATTTGAAAGAATGTGAAATTATGAAGAAACACAAAAACAATGACCTGAAAGAGTTTATTTTCAAAGTGGACAACATGAGGGCACTTGTGCTGTGAAATATGCTTTCCACGGTTCTAAACCTAGTTGGAGTTTCTGGCTGATGAGAGGTATTGAAGATTGCGGTCCTCGTCTGTGCGGTAATCTTTTGGTCATGTAGTTCTAGACGTTTCTATTTTCTAATACTTACCAAAATATAACTTAGAAAAATGAAGCCTTAATAGTGTGACAAAATGTTATGTTCTCTTCGAATGTAAAATGTCTTCCTAAAATTGGCAATAACTCATGCTAGAAAAGGGACTTGAACTTCCATCATAATATTTTGCTTTATCTAGGTTGCTGTGCAGCTTATGAATATTAAGAAATTCATTTAAGAAGGCCAAGTGTAATAAAGCTGGCTGTGTTTCAGTCTTGGTAGGCTTTGTGCTCTGCTGTGACAGAAGTTTAGTGTAGACTTTTGAGCATACACACTTATTGCAGCTGCTTATGACTGTTTAAACCTTCATTTGAGAAATGTGAATTTTTAATCCTTTGGTAATGAAGCAGTAAATTAAAAGCAAGGAACAAATATTTTCTTGGTATAATTACATACAAGCGTATTTGGAAAATGTGTAGTCTCTTTAACTTGCCAGATATATTCCTAATTTTGCTGTTGATTCCTATTAACATTTTCTTTTAAAGTAAAAAGCAAAACCTTTTGGGTTTGGATTGCAGGAACCTGAGAAACGTAAAGGAGAACTTGTGTAATTTGAATAAAATTACAGAGTTTGACTACTGAGAGTCTATGTGGTCAATAAAATGAAGAAATAGTTATTCTGTGTCTGGGCATCAAACCAAAAGGGTTTCAAAGCCATATGGCTGCATTTAAATAAAACAGCTTCTGAGTCACAGAACTTCAGTGTGAGTGGGTTGCTATGGAAGTTAGAAAGAAACCAGTATTTGTTCCACTGCCATTTCCAATCTGAATAGTAAACTCAAATTAAAAACCCTTTGTTTTTCAACAGCCATTCCTGTCTGTCTCTTTTTGCACATTAACCCAAGCCATTCTCTGTCTTTTGAGGTCTGTGGAGCTGCATCTTACTCTATTTAATGTGTTGCTTGCCATTAGTTGCCTCAGTTTACCCAGTGCAAGTGTCAAATGGAGACTGCAGTATGGAATAAAGTTCATCTCGTTTTATTCTGAGCTTTTGCATGTTAGTCAAATGTGTAATTTTTGGAGTTTTACACCCATTCTGATTTTCTCATTTGCCTGAATATTATAGGTTCACTCCTCTGTAGGCAAAGCAACCTTAGCCTTTATTTTATACTCATAAGTAACTTTAGAAAATATTATATATCTCTCTAACATCAGTCCATGAGTAAAATGAAGAAAGTTTTGAAACAGTTGCACTTGTTTCTTTCTCTTGGTAAACATAGAGAAGTTATATAGTTAGAAGTCTTAAGTTCCTTGAACAGTGAGCAATGACTGTTCAGTGATACCCTCAAACAGTGTTTATATTTAATTTTAAGACAAAAGATGGACTAAGGAGGCCTGGAATCTAATAATTTTCAGACTTATAAAAGAAGTGAATGTTTCATAATATGTGGAATTTCACTGCTGTATAGAGTAAGCAGGTGCTGTCTTTGAAGCTCTGTAGATGCTGGATAAAACAGTGTCAGCTCTCTGAAGAACACAGTAGTAATGCTGGTGATCTTGGAGGTATGCTTCCTGCAGAAGACCTTTTAAAGTCTATTTTTTTCAGATCTGTCAGTGTACAGTGGTGACAGTTTCCTTTAATGATCTGTCATAAAGGCTGTGCAATGTGCTACAGCCAAGAGGCTTCAGAGCTCAAACTGAATCTGCTAGAAAGCAGTGGATGTTGCTAGCTGGCTGAGGTCTGACCCCCTACCTGCAGAAACTTCTTTTTCCCTCAGCACAGGCCTATTTTGAGAAAATCACATTAACTTTTGAATTGAAACAATGTTGTGGGAGATTTTTTTTTTTTCATTTAATAACTTTGACACAGTAGGTCATGCTCAGCCAGCATTACAGCTAATCTGGAATATACATGAGTATATACCTTCACAAAGAGTAAAAGGGAGTCTTTTCTGGGCTTCAGAAAGTCACAAGGTTGATGCTGATAGCTAAACACAAACATTCAAATTACCTCACTTCCATTTTTTTTTTTTTCCCTGTCTGTGTTGCTGAGGAAAAACAAATGTGCTCCAAAACCAATGAATAACAATGTCTTTTCTCAGTCCTGAAATTAGTGTGGCTTGTTATTGGTGGGAAGGAAAGCTGATCAAGGATACCTGGGACTTCTTCACAAACCTAATGTTAGCAACTTGTTTTGACAATGGATAGGATGCTGCAATGTTGTGACAATACTTAGAAATTGAAAGACATAAGCTTTGGTATCTACTTCCAACCACTACGCGTTGTTGTGGGCTAAAGCATCTGTGTTTAAGTAACTTTCTCTCACTCAGCTGTTTGCTTGTCTGACAAGGTAAGGTAAGGAAAGAATTATTTTATATATGTGGAATGTGTATGTGTATACATATACAGTTGTTTGACACTGAACTTATAACTGACTAGTGATTTTGGCTTAAAAGAAATAACATAAAACACCAGAGAAGTCAAACCTCTATGTGGAAAGTGAGAGTTTCAGAACTTGTTCCAATTTCACACTTCAGCTAATCCAGATGCTGTACATTGGTGCTGTGGTGCCATGGCTTGCTTCCAGCATGGCCCTATCTGCCAAGTTCATGTGCCTAACCTGGCTCCTGATGCGCCATGTGAAGATAGGCAGCTCTGGGGTGAGACTGACTAGGACCCAGGTGGCATTGCTACCCCAGGGCTGGTAGGAGGAATGCTGCCCAGACCAGTCTCCTGTGCAGGGATCTCAGTTAGCTAACAGGTCACCCAGCCCCTTCAAAGCCTGTACCATAAGCTGCTGGTGCACAACAGTTTTGCATGCTCAGAGGAAGAAACTTGAGATCTGTTCTGGGCACCTGACATGAGGTGACGTATAGGCATTCATTTTAATGTTGACTTTAACTATCTGAAAATCAGTCCTCTTATGTCGATCTTTCGAACTAGCCTTTAAAAAAAAATGTAAAGCCACAGGTAATCTATAAATGTTTTAAAAGTGTATAATATACATCTAAGGCAGATATCTAGAAAAGGTCATGTCTTGGTGGGCAGAATGTCAAATGTGAGCCAGCAGTATGCTCTGGAGGTGATGAAAATGAACCACATGCTGTGTGGCATTAGCAGTATAGCAGCCAGGCTGAGGGTAACAGCTGTGCTCCTGTATTTGGCCCTCATGGGGCTGCATCTAGGATGCTGCATTGAATTTTGGGCCTCTCAATGTAAAAGACATGTTGGCAAAATGTAGTGGAGAGTGGGGGCAGTGTGAGCAAAAAAAGACAGAATAGGCGTAGACTTCCTGAACTGGGTCAAGTTGAATTGCTGTTCCTGGTTTGAGTCTCTCTGTATGCTGGTGCTCTGTAATATAAAACTTCTCCTTTTGGCTAGTAATGTAAATGGGGAAAGTTGCAATTTATACATGCACTTGCAGATGTATTAGAACATGTCTTCTGTGCGTATGTAATACGTATTTTAGAAATGTATTGCATTTTGGAGAATACATATACTAGGGTAGGTTTCATGTTACTAGTCTGTTATTAATGGGACTGTCCTAAGATGAGAAAATTTGTGGGGCAAGTCAGTGCCCACAAGAGCCACAACCAAGTGGGAGTCCTAACACTGTGTTCTGTGTTACTTAGGTTGGAAATAATTCCTTTCTGGAAAACAAATATTTGGGATAGGAAAACTGGGGAGAGAGGTATTGTCTGCAGAAACTCCTGTACCCATTTCTGAATCACTCTGTAGTCTGAGCTTGCACCCCCAAACTCTATTTAAATGTAAATTTTTCATTTAAAGTAAATCACCACCTACAATTCATATCTCCTTTTAGGTAAGTAGGTACTAATGAAATATATGTACTTTTAATGTCTCTCCAAAGATTATCAGAATGTGTTGTAGAATGTATTAAATTGTTTTAAGGTAATCAGTTCATATATTTTAAGTGAAACTGAAGCTCATTCCAGCAAAATAAAACTAATCTGTACTGCTCTCCTGAGAAGCATTGTGTTGCAGAAAGCTGGTGAGCACTCACTTGGGATTCTGCATTGAGTCTCTGATAGATGTGCTTTTTGATCCAAATTTATATTCAATTGAGATGACAAGCTTTAGCAATCTCTGTGCACTACCACCTGCTATATATTCAGGTGGTGTGGTAAGAATAATTGGGGGTAGGACAACCAAAGCTCTCCAGGCATGTTGTGGTGCATTGCAATTGTTCCTTCTTTTACTGCTGCCTCACTGTGGAGTTCTGGTAGATGTTTGAGCTAAGCTGTGATAAAGGAACTAAGTGATGATGGAGCTGTCTTCAATATCCTCATTGTGGGTGTGTAAAGGCATTTAGAGACATTTGAGTGATTTCTGTAGAAACCAAAAGCCATTGTTCTTGAGACCAAGATATACCGTGCTGGAAAGAATAAAAGGCATGTATGTGAATGATGCACCTAAACTTCCTGTTCTTCATTCTGCCTGTGTAAGTTTGACTATTTATAGGTGGAAGGGAAAGGTGGTTTGTATGTATCTATGTGTAAAACAAAATAAATCCTTAAACTGCAAAGATAAATCTCTTTTTCTGGTTTAGCAGTCACTATTGGAGGGGTGGGGGAAACTTGACTTTAAAGAAGCTTCAGCCTTAATACCAAGTGGCAGCTGCATGTCTCATAATCAAGTTCTCAAAATACATTTGAAAGCACACTATCAGCATGTACCTTTATTCTATCAGAGTAGCAGTTTTTTTTTTTAAGCTATTGAACGTGATTTAGTACTTAACCTGTATCTCTTGTACACTATGCAGCTTTGCTAATGGGTAACAACACTGTATTTTGAAGGGAGGATTTGTTTTGTTTGTTTTTAAGGGAATGGTTGATCTTAGCCACTTTAAAATTGGCAAGTAGCTTTAAAAAAAAAAACCTCTTAGCCAATAATACGTTACACCTTTGAAAATAGGTCTGGTTGCCTTCATTTGTCTAAGCAACACCTTCTGCAGAAACTCTTGATGTAAGAAGAAACCAAGAGAGTGTTTTTTCAAGGTATTCTCTCCCTGTGTGTGTTCCTGCCACAGGTATTGCCTAATTGAAAAGTGAAAAGTTTGCTGCCACAAATTTAGCCACAGTATTAAAAAAAAAAAAAAGCAACTGCACATAACATTTTGGAATGCAGCTGAACTTGACATGAGCTGTGGAATTCAAATCAGAAAGCATACTTTGCTTTAATCAATTATATTTCCATTTGTCATAAGTCCTTCTTGCAGGCAAAGACACTGTGCAAAGTTAATGCAATCTACAAATACTTTAGAATTAATCTTCATTGACTTCCACAAGAAGCATAAGACATGAAGGATGCAGACATTCCTTCCACTTTGTGCCCAATAATCAGAAAGTATTTCATGTCATGCCTATTTCAGAGAGATTCAAGATAAGTCAAACAATACACAATTAAACACAACACATATCATCATTAAAGATTCCACTACAGTGTAATTTTCAGAAATCATACAACAGAATGTAAGAATACTTTTAGCATTAAGTGCAGGAGGAGATAACTTGAGGAGACTACCTATTATGAGGAAGTAGAAAACCTGTGGTAATAGTTTATGAAACTAACAGGTGCTAAGTAGCTGAGGACAAAAGGGTTCTTATTACTGAAGTGATAACACCTGACATTTTTGATGTGAGGCAATAAAAGGGCTCAAAAATTATAATGAAAACTTTGTGAATGATCTAAGAGTAATTTTTAGTTTTCCTTATTAGTAATTTGGATACATTTGTCTAAGGTTATTTGCGTGACTGTTTTATGACCTGAAAAGTATCTGCCTTTTCAGTGGACTGCATTTTCTGTAGCTGTTTTGCCCAGGATTGCTAGTCTGCATCTTTGAGGGGTGAAAAACCTGCTTTCCCTGGAAGGATTTTATGGGGGACAAGAAATTAGTTATTCCATACCGGGCAGCAATATATAGGAAATTAGACCTGATGCAGGAGATGAGCACAATACCTGAAGAATAAAAAGTCTCATGTTCCATACATAGAGTGCAGGTATTCTGTTGGTCTTCAGTTCTCCTAGCTTAGCAAACCAAAGAGAGATGAGAGAGATAGAGGAGCACAGGTACAGGGTGTAGTTTTAACTTATTAGAACTTGTGTCACAAAAGTAGATATTTTTGTTATATGAAAAATTAAGATAAAATGAGACAATCACACTGTTAAACCCTTGAATTAATGGTCTAATACAATTCAAGATCTAGGATTTTTTTAAACACAAAGGATACGAAAAAGCTAGTTATGGGCCATAAGTAGGTATATAGGAAGAATGCTTCTGATTCCAGGTGTGTGGTTTGAGTGGGTTGGTTGGTTTTACGTAGAATGTTCAGTGTTTGCAATCTGCAACAGGTTAAATCCCAAAGAACTGATTTCCAGGAAGCTTTAGTTTTGAATGATGAGAACTTTCTAGTGAAAGTATGTGTAATTGAGAACCTCAGATGGCATCTCCTGGAAACAAGCTTTGATATTGCAGATAACTGTTGGTGCTGCTGTGGGCACCTGCTGCCCTAGGTGGGCCAGAACTTGTCCCATCATTGTGTAGGAAATAAAAATGATCCTAGCACCAAACTCAAACCCAAGTTTTGTATTCCTGTACAAAAGGTAAATTTACTTATTAGAAAACAGAATATGAATAAATGCACCTCTTGATACAATTAAAAATGTAGTTTCACTTGATATAATTTAAATCTTTCATTTTTGAAACTAGGGTGTTCTTGATGTTTTAACAGAATGTATGAGGCTTCAAAAATGTTCTTGGCAGTCACTGTGGTAGTAAGCTTCATAAAAAATAATTAAAATTGGCAGTAAAGAGAATGATACAATGCATGTAGTAAAAAATACTCCTGGAACCTGTACAAGTACTAAGTGTCCTAATGTATATTTATTGAATTACAGCTTGAAGTTTTATTTATATTGCATTTTAAATTAAAATATTTCAGGATTCAGTTGTCTTTGTCCTTTTTGTATATAATTTATTTTTAAAAGTTACTATACACATAAACTCTCAGGTCTTGGTGAGCTGAAATGAATATCTAAAAGGATAGTCTAGAAAGAAGCTCGTAGTTCAAACAAGCTTGTTTAATATGTTGGGTAATTGAAATAGATTTGTTTTTAATCAAGGTTTCTTTCACTTTTCAGCTGCTGTTTGGAGTATGCGTCCAACATTTAAAAAAATAAATTAAAAACCCCAAACAAACCCAACAGCAAAGTCATTTATCCTCTTCAAAAACAGAACTCCCCATAAACAAGTGCTGTGCAAGCTTTATTAGAATGAAAATGTGAAACCTCATGTGGGTTCCAGCATTAATAGCTGCTTCTCTACCAGTTCAGCATTTGCCATCTCCACGCTGTCAGTACCTATGCTGGCTGGGTGACACTTGGGAATTATGTATCTGTTTTTCCTTCTGCCACCTGCTGTTCTGTGTTTAGATCCTCACTTCTCCAGGAGGAATACAGCCCAACAAAGGTTTTGGAATGGCAAACCTTGACTGAAAAAGCCAAAAAAAGTATCTCAAGGGTTGTCTTGACTGTTGGTAACCAGAACACCAAATCTTGACTTCTAAAAGAAAAAATCTGGGGCAAACTGTCTGTCAAAATGTATCTGCATAAATACTGACCAATAACTAATGAATTGTGTGAAGATACAGAAGGGTCAGGGAGAGGGAGGAGGACTAAGAAGCGACATCCTTAGAATGAAGAGTGAAACAAGGCTAGAAGGTCATCAGTAGCCCCTCTAGCTCTGCTTTGAATAAAATTGAAAGGCACTGACAACTATTTAGCTGCAGGCATGTAGTAATGTAACGGTAGAGTGCCCTATGCAGTGTCTTGCATGCACATCAGTTAATTGAAATCAGCACTGAGTCTCACTTAAGCCATTTTGGTGCTCACTTTGAAGGTGAATTATTTCTTCAATGTCTTAAGTCTTTCTGTATCTCAACACTAGTTATGGAATTCATCCAGTGATGGCCATCTAAGAAAGATTTTTTTTTTAATAAAATTTTATTGTTTGGTTATACTTATTAGGTGACATTTTATTAAAGTGAGGAGCTTCTCATTAGCGCTCTGTTCAGGGAAAGTGGTCTTCAAAGAATTATCTCAAATGTATTAGATGAAAATGTTCAATGATTTGCAATTTCAGTACAGTCTTTCATTCAGAGTTTAAAAATTGCCAGCAAATGCACAATTAATTACATGACAATTTAACTTTGACAGATCATTTCTGGATCAGATAAAATAAGTCTCAGCTTTCTCATCTTCTTAAATGATGTTTTAGTGCTTTGTGACTATGCTTCACAGTTGTAGGGCCATATCATTAAAATTACGTGGGTAAGAATGTTGTTTCCATTATCCAAATATGTAGTAGGAAATGCAGATTATTCCTTGTCTGTTTAAATCTATTACTGTGAAAGTGAATGTTTTCAGTTGTCTCAGTCTACATTAAAGATAGGGAATAAATAGCATCTACTAGATTTGTTACTAATTCCTAAAGTCCAGGCAAAATATATATGTTTTTTGACTATGTAAGTTGAAAAAACAAGCTTATTTAGAAGACTTGAAGTTTATTTTGCTGCTAAGAAATACTGTATTGTACAGTTAAAGTCCAAAGCATGCTATCTGCTTTATGTTCCATCTGCAGTCTGTGTTTCTTTCAAAAACTGTCATCAATCATTTCCAGTAATAAATTCTATTATTTTTTTTAATTATAGAAAAGTAGCCTAGGGCACATTTTGTCATGTATATTGTAATACTGCAAATCCATACGTATGTGTATGTGCCAAGCACTTACCCCTTGCTTCCTGCTGGTTTGATTTGCTACGTTTTATTAATTTTAAATGAATGAATAATCTTATGTATGTGAGATGTCTGTTCCGGAAGTGCACATTGGAAATGTGTCTTCAATAGTAACGGACTTGTAAATGTGGTGTGAAACTTCTAGAGTTTTGTTGCTTTGGAGTTGCACAAAGTTCCCAAGGGGGAATATGAGACTTCAAGTTTCACAATGTTTATACTTAGTGCTGTCTACCTGAAACTAAAGGTTCATGAGTATTGTGTGAAAGATATTTCACATTTTTTTTCCTTAAAAGCTCAGCTGAAGCGATAAAATGTGTAAGATATTCAGCTGCATATAGAAAGGGGTCAGGTGTTCTCGGAATGGGTTAGGTAGGAAGGGACCTCTCAAGGTTGTCCATGCCAACCTCCCTGCTCAGCATGAGCTCAGCTAGCACAGGCTGCGCTGTCCAGTTTTGAGGTGCAAAATTATTGTTCTTCTCTTTAAAAGATGAGGGGGAGGGCTTTTGCAATTCTAGATGTGGTTCGGTATATTTATGCACATATGTGACAGGCAAACTCGGTCTGTGTTGATGGTTTCACTGGGCTGTCCATCAACTGGAGAATGAGTTTAACAAATATGTTCGCTCCTGTACAACTCAGCAGATGCTGTGCTTGAAGTGCCACTGTACACAGCGTGAGCTTATACATGTCTGTTGAAGAAAAATAAACACAAGTGTGACAGGTTTTCATGTGAAACTGCTAACTTCATCTGGCAGGTCACACTGTCATTATCTCAAACTTGAAACGCAGTGGCAGCATTGTTATACCCTTGCTCCTCCAAATGTTTCTCTCTTAAAGACCCTGCATGTTAGACTAAGATGCTTGTTGTGAGGAATCCGTTGTTTTAGCTTCCAGTGTACTCAAACATGCTGAATTCATAGCACGTACAGCCTGCCCCTGGTCAGCAAAGCAGGGAAGTTAGGTGCTGTAGCTCTATTCAAATGGATGAAGGCAAAGAGTTTTGCAATGAAGCATAAGAATATTTTGCTGAGTTAGAACCCTATCTGATAGAGGTTTAGGCTGGTTGACAAAAGCTCTACAACCACAAGATGAAAAATCTAAAACGTATGAAAAAGGTCTCTTCTCTATTTATTGCATGTGGCTTTGTGTTAAGAGTTACTGTTTTTCATGGTATAAGTATTAAATCCAGCTTTAACAGTAACTTTTTATGCAGTTGATGCCTCTATTTGTTCTACAGAAAAAAAATATCATGTCGTTTACTTGATTTACCTTTTAAATGAGAAATTCTTCTTTCCTTCATCTTAAACCCATTTAAACAGCTAATTACATGATTCTGTGTTTTCAAGCTGAAAATGAATGACACGCAGGGTAAATGTGAAAAAGGGCATTATGTACACAGGCCATGTGTAACTGAACACCTGTAAGCTTAGCTTTGTGAGCTCTCAAATTAGATGGCCAGCTTCACTTTTATTAACAAAGCAAGCAAATAATTTAAACTAGTTCTAAATGTTTAAAAGATTATAATCTAATAGAGAAACATTTAACCACTTTTGTCCCCTCTCTCATATGCTCACAGTCTTTCTTCACATCAGGTCTGAGTGAAAGTAGTGCTGTGTTTTATGCTCTCTAACAGGTTGCTCACAAATCTCACCATTGTTGAATCCTGTCTAGTAGATTTTCTGGTCCTTTAAAGCCAGCCACTTAGAAGGCCTGTGACTTTCTGATGACAGGTTACACGTGTTTTAAGTATTTTTTTTCCTCTTCAAAAAAGAAAAAATTCTGCATATTCCTCAGTATTTTCTAAATCTGGTGAGTACAATGATGTATTAATTCTCAGACTTACAGAATCAACATTAAAATAGTAGCATTTAGGAATTTTGACAGGATTGTCTATATTCAAGTGTACGTGCCTTGGGATGGGTCTTTTTGAGCTAACCTGGATTACGGATACTCTAAATACATTAATATTGTGAAAACGTAACTAAGAAGTTGTTAGAAGAGGTAGTACTTGCTGAGGTGATGCTGGGAAGTAATGCATTCTAATTAAATTCCACAGAAAAATACATCAAACATTTCTGTTCTAATTCTTCTCGTTTTCACAGTAACAACTGTCATAGGTTAAAACAGATCTTTCCATTAGAAGACTTGTATTAGGTTAGCTTAGCTTATTGAGAGGTAATAATGATGTACCTCCAAGGACAAGGAGGCAAACAAAATTAAAATTAATATTCTAGGAAGCTGCAAGTACTTTATAAGTAAACAAAGACAGAAGCTATTCAAGTTTGTAGTAGAAACATGCATATTAAGGATGGTGATTTTATTTTTTTTTAAAACTTTTTCAACTTATCAACACCTGGAAGCTCTCTCATGGAAGTACACAAGCTTCATTATAATAAATAAATTCATTATACAGTACATATAGATCATATAAAATATATTAAAGTTTAAATCTTTTCCACTAATCCCTTGTAATTAATCTGCATTTCTTTCTAATCTCCCATGTGTCCTCACACCTGGAGGTGAGAGGCACTAACCTAGGTCATCTGACAGCATCTTGACGAGTTTCAGAGATGATGATACTTTCATTATTGTCTAGTATTTTCCTCTTTCAAAGCATCAGTGAGAAGGCCTTGAAGAGGCCTTTTAGGTGACTGGGGTGTGGTGTGAATTGATAACCCTTCCATCAATAAGATGTAACTACAGCCTTCCTCGCTGGCTTGATGCCTACGTATCCTAGGCTTTTTTGCTATGGACTCCTATAGTGACTTTAATTAAATGTACTATGATACCTGCTAACCTATTTATTTGTAGGTGTGAGTGGATGGACACAACTGGTGCGTTGTGCAAACAACTGTCATCATTTCCATCATGCTGTATAAGGAACTACTTTGTTTTTTTCCTCCCTTAGAGGGCAAAAGGAGTTTCTGTAGCTATGATAACACAAAGTTTAACAGTATTTTTTGCCTTGGGAGTAATGTTTGGATTACAAACTCAAACAGAGGCATATGCTATTTAGTGCTGGCTGCAGGCCCCCTCTTCAGAGAAACTTTTCTTTGTATTGTGCTGAGAAGTTATAACACATAATAAAACACTATTCATTTTATTGCAGTACACACATGCTGTAAATGGCATTGATAGCTCCAGGCATCAGGAATTCCTCAGTCAATATGCAGTGTGTAGGAAAACAGTGTGGGGAGTTTATTTACCCTTCTACTGAAATAATGTGCATGTACATGTTGCTTTTATTTAGTGAAGTTAAGGTAATAAGAAAGAATACTGGTAATGATCCTACTCATGTTTCTGGGAAGATACTAAATGCTGTGTCCTGTTTTCCAAAAGCCCAACATGAATACAGACTAGAGAGATGTCAACGTCTAAGCAAGGCTGCAGTACCTATTCTAACAACTTACCCAAGTTGTGAGTAAGGCACAGTACTTTTGTCCCCTTGCTTTCAAACCAAATCAGTCACAGTGGCTTCTGGCCTTGGGTGCCTAGGGCTGTCTCCTTAAGCAGTAGCATAATGCTTGTTGTTTTTTGGTGGTACCCAAGACCAGGGTGTCACTGTTGCTCCCTGCAGCCAGCATCTCCAGCCATTATGTGTGGCTCCTATCCTGGCAGTGTGGACTTCTTGCATCTTCATTTTGAGGGAATAGGGAGGTGCAAAGTAATTGAAGTTGTTTTTTCTCAACTACAGCAGCATCCTTCTGGCAGCCTGTCTTTGCGGAGACCGAAGCTGTGTGGCAGTGGCTTAGCTCCTGCTGCAGCTACCAGAGCATCTGCCTTTCTGTCAGGACATCTGCATGGTTTTAAACTAAAAGAGGGTAGATTTTGACTGGGCATAAGGAAGATTTTTTTTTTTTTTTTTTTTTTACGATGAGGGTGGTGAAACACTTGTTGCTGAGAGAGGTGGTAGATGCACCATCCCTGGAAATATTCGAGGTCAAGCTGGATGGGACTCTGAGCAACCTGATCTAGTTGAAGATGTTCCTGCTCGTTGAACAGGGGGTTGGACTAGATGACCTTTAAAGATCCCTTCCAACCCGAACCATTCTATGATTCTATGTGCATGGGTTTTCCCCTGGGATAGCATGGGGGCAATGTGATCTGGTGTGCATCTGGCACCCCCGCTCCCCCCACCGCAGGAACTTCCCTATCCTCTCTCTTGCTCACAAGTGCCTTGAAAATGTGTCTTGATGTTTAATTCATAACATGAAGCTTGTGATTAGGGGAGAGTAGCTGCCTTAGATTTGGAGCTGGAGGATCTATATATCAATTTATACACTTAAGCTAGGCAGGAGCTCAACATCAAGCATTTTGGCAGGGGACCAGCTAAGCATTACTGTCACATTGGATTCTTTATTAGGCACCATAAATGGATATTGGAATTCAGGGAAAATAAGATCTAGCATAAATACTGGCTTAATTTGTGTATGTTGAATGGATTTACACCAAGCTTTGGCTTGTTTACTTTCAATTAGACACAGTATGGAAAAAGATCTATGCGATAATCCATACCAAAGGGCCAGTTACTAATGAACACATTGGTAATTCTATGAGTAATTAAATTTCATCTGGGCTAATTACTAAGGTATTCTAATTCAGAAGCCTCTAGCCACAAATATTGAAAATCCATTTATTTAACTCAGCTTTTACTTAGTTTGTCACACTAGTTGATAATACACATTAAATTCTAAAGCATTTCCCTGGGGTCCCCTCGTCTCCTCCCATTCTTACTGTGGGTGTGTGTCCACAGATACTTCCTTCCTGTTTAAAGTACAGTAGAAAATGCTCTTCAACACATCGAAGACCACAATGAAGCAAGCCATAATCTGGAGGTTTTTTTATCCTTGACTAAGACAAAAACTGGTTTTGAGGTGAATTTAATCCATATATTGAAAATTCTGTATTCTTTTCCCAGTCATTCTCTCTACGTGTTATCTCCTGATGTATCATGATATGTAAAGCTTGTTCAAGTATCTATAACATGGTCTTATGTGACTAGAACAGACAGCAGAACCCAATGGGAAAGGAAACTTGTCTCATTTATAATCAATTCAGCATTTTGTTGGAGTGAATTTAATGAAAAATCTTAAACAGCTAAGGACCTGATCCTACTTGCATTTGAGCAAAGCTTATAGAGATTTTATTAAACTTCTTGATGACATGATTAACATGATCATTTTTTTCCCATATTCCTTTTGCAAAATTAGTCTTTACATGCTCGTGGGAGCAGAATGGAGAACATAGCTTCTGTGATAACTTCCATTCTCAGGTAAAGATCCTTACCCCAAATTCTTTTTTTATACGCTCTCTCTAAAGGATTTTGTTTACCTACTAGTACCTGCAATGGTTTTCCTGATTGTTTATGTTATTAGAATAGTGATTAAGGTTTGTATTTTTTGAGGCATTTGATTAAAAATTGCTTGCTATGTGTTCTATAAATGGCAGAATTGTCTTACATGCAGTTTTAATTTATGAGCATCACTAATATTCTTTAGAGAGCAGTTGTTCACAGTTTAAAAAAAAACCCAGTTTTTACAATGATTTCTCAGTTGACTGATACAGTGTTTAAAAAGTAATATTTTTAACTTGGCAAAGTTGCTATTTTATTCTGTCAAACTACTTCAGAGACATTTTCTGTGATCAAATCTTGCCCTGAAAATCTACAATTGACTCTTGACAGAAAGAGAAAGGATTTTTGTAATCCATTTGCAAAGTAATATTGACCCAAGCACATCCTCTTTTAACTATGTTATCCCTTCTTTAGTCTATCTGGTAATTTACCTACTCTTGTCTCACTACCTTTTCCATTGTTTCTGTGTTCTCTATACAGGGTAGTGTATGTGTATATACATATATATATATTTAGTTACGTATGTGTGATGAGCATCTGTCCTATCATGTTTCTGTCATTCCCATAGCATTTTACATTCTACAACAGTATTTCAGCTTTCACAATTTTGCTACCTAAATATGAAAAAAGATAGTGAATTCTACTTCTGATAGATAATGACTTATTTCCTAATACATCTGACCGTTAAGTCCATGGCAGAATGTCATTTTCCTTTTTATGAATTGTGACTAAATCTATATGCTTTGTTTCCCTGTGCTAAATGACCAAACTCAAAATGCGACACTTGTTTAAAACAATATTAAATAAATCATATCAGTGTAAACTATTAAGATATTTTTCATTTTTGGTTTTTCTTTCATTGGTTTTGCTATCACATTGGGAAACTGAGTATTTGGTCAGCCTGGCAGAGTGGGGACAGACCCTTTAGCAGCATGACTATGGGATGCTGTAGTCAAATATCCTCATCATTTATTTTGACAAGCTGTAAGACCCTGCCAGGTATTTCAGAAGTATGCCCAAGGCTCAGAAAGTGGAGCTAAAACTTCACTAAACTGGGTAAATAAAGTGAGTACTAAGCTTTCTTTCATAAATACGAAGCACAGTGTTACACAGGACATCACATTTTAAGCAAAGCCAGTGTTTTCTTCAAACTAGTAATGGTATTTTTAGGTAGTACATTGCTTGAAAATGTTTTCCAATAAAGGTGATGTATAAGAAGTATTACTTTGTCACCTGTGTCTAGTCCCTGTTGGAAGGAAATCTGTGTTTTCAGAAACTAGAAATTCTCAAGATCTGGTTTTCAAAACAGGTTGAAACCATTCCTAGCATTACTGATCCTTAATGGCCATCAGCAATGCACTCGGAGGCCCTGAAAGCTCTGCTAGAAGCTACTGCACCCAATATAAACCCCTAAGGCTCTCCGGGGCATCCATCTTGCCCAGCAGCCCGGGGGCCAGCTCCTTTTGCAGCTTTGCACCTAGGCATCCTTTCACCTGGGTCATAACATGGGGAACTTCTGTCCCCATCGAGGAATTGTATGCAACTCTAATGCCGAATGAAAGGATATGATTTTGTGTTGTGTGTGGTATTTTGTTTGTCGTTAGAGCTGCGGGAAGTCTTTGTGTGAGAAGTTGCTTTGATGGAAAGGTAAGCTTGAACTTGAGTTGTGAAAATTGCTGACAATGTTCATTGCACAAGTCAAGAAGAAATGCTACTCAACTTGTTTCCTGTGCTACTTTTTATAAATTATTCAGAAATTGGAATTTCAGTTTTCAGACTTTTCCGTAACACATTTACCCACTTATTCACCTTTCATCCCCTTGAAAAATCCAATCAGGTTAAGAGCATTTTAATGCACTTCTAATATGTGCCTTACCTGGAATTTTAGATTAAATTAGAAAATGGGTCCTTGTGACTGTTCTAAGTGATGTTCAAGGGTTACTTTAGGAATGATAAAATTTGTTCCATTTCGTGTGTGTTGTGATCAAAATACTTTCCAGTTTAAAAACACGTCCTCCGCAGACGACCTGCAGTGTTAGAAAGTTTATATAACATATGCTTTGACTTGTTCTGGAGACAGTTAAGTCAAACCAAATTGTTTTACTGCTGGCAATCGTGAAGACCACAGCTTGGTACCTATGAGCAGAAGGCTGGTTCATAACAGTTGTGAACTGGATAAGGCTGTGTGATCTCTGCAGTGCTCAGGTGTTGATTTATGTGTGGTAGGTGCTCAGACACAGAAGTGATGGGCAACCATTTAAGTCTTGAGAGAAATAGTTACATAAATCTGACTGTGCACACCAATTGTAAAATGGCTTAAGCTAGTTTGAATTAGTCCTCCTGCTTCAAACAAATGCTTCTTTCCTCCTGACACTTGGTAATTGAAGGATGAAGACTAAAATGATCTGTAGCAGCAGAGTTCTCAGTGTTACGATGCACTGATTGCTCCTAAAGTTGAGTAAGGGTGGAGTTTCTTGCTTCATTTGCAGAAGAGGGAAAGCAGCAAAGATCACCAATGACTCGCCAACTAGTGGTCCAGATAACTTGGAAAATAAGAAGTGATAATTAGCAAGACAAGGTGATGCATTAGTATTTGATCTATTTGGATATTGAATTAGATATGAACTTTAAACAATTAGTGAAAGTGGAGTTGTAATAGGGAGGGAGGAAAAAGGTTCTACTAACTGGCAGGTGGCATATAATATTGTGGATTATTAGTTAAATATATCTTCCTGAAGTTAGATCTTCTCTTTATGTATCCTGTAACTGGTGGCTGGAAGAGGCAATAGAAGAACACGTATTTTATTTTTTGTCATAAGAATTATGTGTGCAAGTGCTCGGGAAATATAAAAAAAGTTACAAAAATGATCTATAACAAAGTGGAAAAGAGGTGGAGGTAAACTTCACAAAACAGTATTTACATGCTAAAATCTTTATCTGTGAGTCAGGTATTTAAACAGACCATAAAATTAGGGGAAATTAAGAAAAAGCCCATGAAATTAAGGGAAGCCTTTCCATTTACTTCACTGGGACCTTCTCAGTTAATATTAACTTACGGTCACTGTAAAATTATTATATTGAAAATAAAAATGAGGTTACTTTTGTGGCCTTGGTTTGAAAGGCTTTGGATAGATTATCACAATGGCTTCCCTTGCATTTAATGTATGTGAACAGACTTAGTATTTATCAGCATAAAATGAATTCAAGTCATAGGCTTATAAATGAAATACAGCAAGTATAGCTTTCTGATGAACTCAAGTCAGTGATACCAAAGTGCATGTCCCATGGTAGTGTGAGCATACCTTGGTGTTGTAACTTTTTATAGTGAAATTATCTTATATTTTGTGGAACTCAAAAACAGTTACTGGATATGTTTTTCATACAGGAATGTGTTGTTTTGTGAAGTACTTATATCTGACCTTTGTGCTTTTTGACCTGTGATGCTACTTTAGGGATAAGAGGATTATCACAGTGCATCCATCTTTGTGGAGATGTGGAGCTCTATTGCAGTACGCAATCTAGGTTAAGGTAGATAGAAAGCTGTCATTCACTAGCTGTAGAGAAAAGACTATTCTTCAGTGGTCTGAGCTTGTCTCCTACATATTTTTAATGTTTTTACAGTAGCTAGTGACTGTCAGATTTTTTTTTTTCCTTTCCCCTCCTAATGCAGAGCACTTCTGAAGAAATTTCAGCTTTTATTCAAATAAACTACAGTTGGGCTTGATACAGCTCTGTAGCATCAGGTTGCATTTGGGTAACTTTCTCATCCTACTGCTTATTTTCCTAAGACATTTGCAGCATTTAATGAAAGACAGAGAGTGAGGGAAGGCTTTTTTCCTACTTCATAAGTGAGTGTCTTGCTCTGTTTTTCTGTACTGGATGGGCAGGGTTGACACTAGTGTTAGAACATATTTAGTCATGGAAAATACTTCTACCACTGTAATTTCTACAACTGAAATATAAACATAGCAAAATTATACTTCTGAATGGTAACATTAGTTATGTTGTCTGATACATTTGTTATCCCAAAGGTAGGTCTTGTACCTTTGAGGTAGGTAATTCAAATATGTAAATAATTGCATTGTACAGGTATAAGGTAATACCCCTTTGAATAGCAGTGATGCTTTTCATACATTGGAGACAAATGGTGAGCTACTAGAAAGATTTGAATAGAACTCTTATTATCGGTATTGGCAAAATACTCCAGAAATTCCCATTTTAGGGTTTAATTTGATTTGAAAATTTAGCTATTTCTGTTTTGGTTTTTTGAATTGCACAGAGAATTGAAAATTTCATTGAAAGCAAAGCCTTTTGCTTGAATTAAGATCTATAAAAACTAGCAGACTGCTGATAAGAACCAGATGAGTTGTAACAAGTTTTTTGGACAAAACTGAAACCAAAAGAATGCAGTAACATAAACTAATACATAAGAATTGATTTCATTTTTTTTTCCCATGTCTCTTTTAATCTTATTCTATTGCACGCATAGTTTGAAACTTCTAGTTCTTATTGGAATAGGTTTGAAAGTACATACTTCCTTTGCATATCTTGGGAAGGAAATTAATTTTAACTTGTTGAATAAATATTTAATGTATACTTTTATTTCTCTGAGCTAAGACTTCAGCTTCAGTCCACACTGGCAAGCAATCAGTAAGGTATATTTCAATAGTGTTTTGCTTGAAGACTTCTTCAGATCAAATCTTGCTCTACTTCCATAAGCCAGTACTGTCTGGAGACTTCACATAATGTGGTGTTATCTACTTAAACAAACATGCCCAGCTATTAACACAGAAGTCAAAATGCGTCCTGTTATTTATGTATCTGGAGGATATTGCTACTATTTAGTAGCAAAAATCTACAAAATTAGTTCATTTTGAGATTATAGAAAAGACAATCCTAAAATCAGTGTTTTAATGATCTGAGAAAAATTTGTGTCTCGCAGTCACATCTGCTGGGGTGGCTGTGGCCAGTAAGGCCTCTCATTGCCTTCCTCATAGTTTTAAACATTTAAGTCAAACTGAAACTGGTATGGTTCACCTTGAATGCTTGATGTATAAGCAAATACAAAAATGTGAGGGTTGTTTTATGAGCCATTTGTCCATTTGCTCAGCAAAGAGAGAGGGGACAGCTGGGAGAATTCACTCTATCATCTCAACCATGTTGACCCTGTTGGCAAGTGAGAGCCTTTGCTTTCCTTATATATTTAGTTTGTGCAAATGTACAAAGTCACCACCATTCACAGCTCAGAAGAGGCCAAATATTTAAGTATTCAACTGGAATTAACCTTTGAGAGCTGTCTATGTAATTACCATTTATGTTTAAAGAAAAGACTTTATACATCTCATTAATTTAGTTCAGTTGCTTCTGTTCAAAATGATAAAAATGTATCTGAATGCATGCCTCCAAAAGATCTGTTTGACAGTTCTATTTTGCATGTGTTTTACAACCAGCCTACAATCTTCTATAAAAGTCACATAAATAAAGTGAGAACCTTAAGAACACACAATTCAATGTGCTCTGGTTGGCTGGTGGGAGGGTAATATTCACGATAGTTAAGCCACTCATAGAAACTTTGCTTTTCTGTCCTGCTTTTCAAAATTTTTGTGTTTAGCTTTCATCACTAATTCCCAAAGATCAACTGTAACAGAGGTAAAGCTGTGAAAACAAAATACTTCATCCGATGTATCACATTTATAAAAAAGGTTAAGGTACTTGCATTGCATGTATTACTATAATAGCGGAATCTGTCACAGATCTTTAAGGTGTCTGTTTTGCAAGACCCCTGTAAGATGGAGAAGTGCAGCGCAGCCCTTTTTACAGAGGGTGACTGAGAAACTTAAATTATGTTTTAGAAGCACGTTGTCATCGTCTTTTAGAAGACGGGTTTAATTTGACTCAAAGACTCTAAGACAAGTTACTGGAACGACATTGTAGGCCGTAACTTGTTTTATCTTTGAGGAGATATCTTGAGACTTTCATTAGAGGTTTTGGATTAGGCAATGCATTTGGCTATTTCCAAATACTGTTGTACGTTGATACTGTTGGCACTGCTAAGCCTAAAACTGAGTCCACTTGCAAGCTCTTTCAGATACAGTCTGGTTTTCTTCTTGAGTCCCAAACCCCCCTCTGTCATTATGTTAAGAAAGTTATCTTAGAAATGATGGGACTATTTCAAAGATTGATTTTTTTTCTTTTAAATTTATTATTTAATTGCAATAAATTTTCTCCTACTGCAGAATCTGTTGCTTTATGCTACTGATTTATTCAGTATCCAAGTCCAGAACTTGTGGTCTTTGAAAATTCTGTTTAAATGTAGTTTAGGTTACAGTTCCTTTGCCTCAGTTTGACCCCAACTTACATAGGACAAGGGAAAGCTGTGTAATCTCACAAATGTTTAGGAATATTCTGAGAATACCTTCAAAAACATTACAGTATTTTTTTTCTACGTAAGAAGCTGCTTAGGTTGCTTGCAAAATTTCCTTTGTACTTGAAACTTTATTGGTTTGTTTCCTGCCTTCAGATCTTCTGTAAGATCCTTTGCTTACCAAAGTGGACTGAAGTTGAGGTCTAAAGGTGTCTCTCTCATATACAGTCCCAAGACAGAAAGCATTGTGAGGATTTTTTTTTTTTTTTTAAGATAAAGACTTCTGTGAAATAGGAAGGATCTCAGCTGAAGTCAGTGAAGTCAAATGTTCGGATTTGTTATTCTGCCAATTATCTGATTCTTTTTCCCCTTCCACTTGCGTGCCATTAATAGCAAAATGCTTTGTCTTAAGTATGCAATTTCGCTTGCATGATAGGTATCATGTTGGCAGAAATATAAAGACTTTTTTCATCCACGGTGCATATAAAAATATGCTATAGCTATTAATGTATTTTATGTTAGGGATTAATTCAAACTTGTGTAAAGGAAAAGTGCAGTTTTTCTATGCCAACACCTTTGAAGAAACTGTTTTAAGTTAAATATTAACACCTGTCCTTTAAGGACTGGACACAAGCAATTTGAGATAGATATATTCCTTGCACTTGGCTATAGAAAATATGCAAGGTTTATTTAAAATAAAAAAAATTGAATAATTTAACTTGTATTTAACAATGTTTGTTATTTATACATTACATAATATGAAATGAACTTCAAATTGGAGAAATTATCTAGAATTCTGTAACCTGCTTTTTTGTACTACGTTATTTCAAATTATTTGTACATCATTGCTACTTTTTTGTATAAATTTTGGTGAGTTTATGAAGCATCTACAGTGAATCATTCCCTTTTGAATTTCAGATGGCATCCAAGCTTGGTAACAGAAGGTACAAGGGATTAATATTTCACTGCAAAACAACAGTTTGAGCAGGTGGTACTTGATGCTATTACACATATAGGTCCCTTGGGAGAGTGCTTAATCACTGAACTGAATATTAATTAGGACAGCTTTCTCAGCCAATTTTTTTTAAAAGGAATACTTCTTAAGGAGGGGAGGGGGGTAACCCACCAAACCTACCAAAGTCTGGAGTTTCAAAAATTAAGCTCATTATTGTAAAAACTTGCTATATGAGCTGGTGTTCAATTTTTTTTTCAGATTGACTTAATCTAGTGATAAATAGGAGCCACTGTGAACTTCAAGTATAATCTGGGTGTGAACCCAGCCTTTCTTTTTATTTTTCCTTCCTGAACTTTTCTGTACTTATCTGCCTGGATTTGGGACTGTCCTGTTGAAATGCCTGGCCGAAAAATGCTTGGTGGCTTGAAGCTGTAGGTTTGCATAGGTACAAACCAATACTTTACGAACTTTTTGGCTTGAAATCCTGAAAAGAAATACAGGATTAATGTATCTGAGTTGAAAAAACTGAACGGTTGATTAAAGCGGAAAAACTGCTGACTTCATTGGGTGAGTTGCAGAATGTAAAAACCACTTTCTTTGACTTGGTTTTCTGTACTCAGTCATGCTTTAAATAACTTTTGAATTATTCTCTATCTTGTTTTAAAAGGTGTAAGGTAAGTTTGCAAAAGGCTCAAATGCTCTGAAACATAATATTAATCTCTTTTGACCAAACCGGATGTTACCATGGATTAAGTCCTCTGAAATTCAGAACTCCACCAGAAGAGCTGAGGGAGTTCCCTGAAAGTAACGCTAGCTATTGCTTCTGCAGTGCCTGCAGTATGGCATCTGGCAATGATATGCTGTGTCAACTTTCCTCTTCTGCACCATCTGAAGTTCCTTTAGGAGCTTTGAGTTTTCCCAGGGAAAAGTTCAGGAGCCACTGGCTGTCACAGCTGCACGACAGTGATGAGCATCACGATTTTCCCTCTGCTCTAGGCTGGGGTATGGGGACTATGCAGCTGTCTTGTGGAGCAGGCACTTGGAGGCTCTTCCACTCAGGGGGGTGAGGCATTTCACTCAGAAAACAAGCTTAGAAATTGAGGAAGGAGGGTGGTCCCAGGGAGGGCAGGAGCCCCCGTGTGGGGGTGGGTCCTCCCAGGAGGCAGCTGCCCTGCCCTGCTTCCTTTTGCTTCCCAGTGCAGAGAAGAAAAATGTCCTTTCAGGAGTGGCAGCTTTACCTTCCTGCCCACTGTCTCCTGCGTTTGAAGCCCCTCTTCTGTTTACCCATGGGTAAACAGAACAATGCTTTTAGCATTGCCCTTTCTATCCTTCAACGAATGGTCCTGGCACAGTGTCTTTTGCCCGTGTTTTCAGGCTGGTTCCTGTGTTCAGGCAGTGCATGTGTGGTTTCACGTGAGGCTGAATGTTCACATTAACTGCCTTGAAACACCTCTTTAGCAGGTCGGGTGTTCAGTGAAAGTGATGGACACCTGACGAGATGCTTTCTGACCAATTCGGTTCCTAAAAACCAACAGTGTAACAACTGCTACCATTTCTTCCCCAAGCTCAAGGGGAAGAGGTCTATTTGCTGTACATGAGTTTCAAACATTATTAGTGGACAAAGTGGTCACAAAAGAATGCGATTTGGTTTTAATACAGAAGCAGTGAACAAGGACATTAGATGAAACAAACAAAAAAAAATAATTAAGAGTTTATAGTCAAATATGGTTGATGACTCTTCCAAAAGAAGTTTGCCTTCAGTTGTGTGCTATATACAGTTGTCCTTAATTATGTTATTCCATGTTATTTTTTTTCCAAAGTATTCTTGCCTTACTCAGTTTGTGAGATGGACAGGGTTTGTTTAATGAACAGATGTTCACTGTTTTGTTCAACGTGTGGCCTCAGGCCTTATTTCCTGCATTTTATTCAGAACCTTACTCTGTAGTCAAAATGATTCTTTTCCTCAGGGTCTTTTCATGATGCTCATCACTGTAATATCTGAATAGCTTCTCCCAAAATAATTAATTTACCTTCACAACACCCTTGAGGTGTACAAGTTTTATCTATCCATTAAAAGCAAACAATAAAGGTAGAATGAGATTGAGATTAAATATCTCCTCTGTTTTTAGACTGCTGAATCTGAGATACCCAAGACACTGTCAGGATGGGCACTTTTTATCAGTTTCTTTTTGGGCACAAGACACTAATCTTGGGGCCTTTATTTCAAAATTTTAGTGCTCATCAATTCATATCATGGGACATTGAATTAGGGAACCTGAAAAAGAGAAAACCAGATTTTCTCAATGTCTCTCAACATTTGGTTTGTGTGATTCACTTAGTATCCTAAGCCTTCTCTGGCAGGATCAGAATCTGGGCCTTAAAGTAGAAGATACCCTGACACAACTTGCTGCTTTTTCCTTTCTCTCACATTGTTAAATGTGTTCAAGAAATTGGACAGGGGTCCCACAAATGAGTGTTCATCTTTCTCTCAGGAGTGGACTTGATCTGTGCACCAAAGGCAGCATCTTCTAGGGAAGGAATCATAAATAACATCATTTATCAGTCTGCTTATACAGTGTTTGGGGGCTAAACTCAGGTTAAGGTTATAGTCTTTGGCCCCTTTTGGATTGGTTTTATAAGCACTAGTCTTTGGAGTTTAATGCTCTCCCTTGTATTGCAGGGTTCTGCAATACAATTTTCTGCAATATTTTCTTTAAACAAAGATGACAATCTAGAACATATGTAATTATAAGGGAATAAAAATGAGTGCTCTCCAGTCCCTTAAGTAGATTATGAATTTGTAGATATTGTTTGTATTACAATGAATTTTAATACAGCATATTGGCAGTTTCTAATAATTTGTAGACTGTTCACCCAAGTTTTGATAAAAAAAACCCAAAAACAGTGGAACTCATTATTTCTCTTCAAAGCAGTTAAATTAAACAATTAAGGAATGATTGCAAATATCAGTCTGAACATAAATTAACTTCCAGTGTCATAAACAGAGGAAGTGTCCAGAAGAAGCTCTGATTAGAGAGGAAGGATTTGTTACAAAAAAGCTTCATTTGTTGTTGACTGGAGGATTTTTTTTTTAATCTAGGAAAATAGAGAAATGCAAATGAAATTTTGATGCTTGTTACTGAAAGGTTAACTACTCAAACCACTGTATTCCAGGAGCATCTTGGAATACCTGCTCTGTTCTTGATATGATGGCACCTTCCTGTACTGTGTGAAGCTCATTGCTTGACAAATCAGAGCTATCTTTTTGCCTTACATTGCCAATTCATTACTAACCCATCAATAAAAGTCATAATTAGAGGCTTTAGGGAAATAATCCTTTATGCATCTATCAAAACATACAAAGTTACATTTAAAATTAAAACATCAATATTTATATGCAACATTATAAGTGTTTAAATTTCAAGCTTGGTTGGCAGAAGACTTATTGATTGTCTCCAGTCAATGGGAGCCCAGAGTTTAATTCCCCTACTTGTGTGCATGAGACCTCTCATGGGATGTTGTTCCAGGAAGGTTCTGTAATTGCTCCATGTGTAGGTCTCTAAAAGCTATTCTACTTTGTCTAAAGGAATGAAAAATATTAATTGGGCTGCGAGATTGAGGAAAGAGAATAAGCTGTGTGGCTTGCTGTTCTTTTTTGTGTTAGAAAATCTTGAGTTTCAGTTCCTGCTTCAAGGACCCTGTTGTTCACTTTTACTATATTTCATCCAGTACTAGTAGTATTAATTAACATTCTGCTTCTCCTCCTCACCCTGCTTATATATATTTAAAGACTTTACACTTTTTTTAGCTTTTGAAGTAAGTGCTTATGTGCCTAATTTCAGAGAAGGGTCCATGGTAATGGATAAAGGTTCACTCCTGTAGGTCAGAGTTGCAGAAACGATGTGGGACTTACATCTGGAGAGGTCAAAAACTGCTTATCTTTTATTATAGGTTCCTGTCAGCTATATATAGTAGGATCCTTCTCAATGTAGTGGCTGCTGAAGGCTTTATTTCTTCTTGACTGTCTCATTTCAGGGCTGTATATAGGCTACAAGGTGCCCAAATACTAAGACTTGCCAACACTGAGCGTTTTAGTGGATGTGTCCTTCGTAAACCTAGCTTCAATATCTCTGTGTCTAATAATCCACTCAGTAGAGATATTTCTCTGTGGTGTGTAGCTGTGAGATGGTAAGATGTCCAGATACTAGGCTAGGGACGTTGCGTGGAGAGATAAGAAATGAGCACTTTGGGGGGTGAGTATGGTTCCTGCGATTTGCAGAGAGAGCAGACCCCATATCCCAGAGCCGTGGTGGGCCCAGGGTGAACTGGGAAACAGGTTTGTGTTGTAGCAGCTCCTCCTACAGGGATGTGCTACTGGCAGGGGTAGTCTAGGTCCTGAGGTGGTCCTCCTTCAATTCTGAAATTCAAGAATGTTGGTTCCCCTCCCCCCCCCCCCCCTTTTTTAGGCTTTGGATGCCTCGGTATAGGGATAGTCTTTTTGTCTGTGCAAATCCCAGTCAAGCTGCTCACCCTGGAGAAGACAATAACTAGTAATTTTTAAATGGCTTTTGTGGTACAATTTTGTTTCTTCAGCAGTTCAGCCAGCTCTCTCCATCTCCCTGCTGCACAAACCTGCACTGTTACACTCCTCCCAGTCGCTGAACTTGGCAAATGTTCTTTCTCAAATCAGAAGTTGCACTGAACTTTGTGAAGCAACCTTGAATTTTTTACAACTTTGGTGTGTTGTAACTTCTAGTGTAGAATGTAGAACAGTGGCTAGTCTCTGGGAGATAGTTTGCAGCTAGTGGCAGACTGTGCTGTTCATTTGATGGTTATCTTTTGAAAGAAATACTTGCAGACTTATAAGCCATGGAGAAACTGTCACTGCTCAGACAGTTGAGCTGCTGGTATAAAAGCATCACCACTAGCGCCATTACACTCTTTGGGAAACTTTGCTTGCTGATCTTTGAATAGCGAAATGGCTTTTAAGTTTAGTGGCAGGGTTTATAAGGAGAAGTGAGTGTGAAGAAAGCGTTCTTCATAATGCATTCCGTGCTTGGATCTTTTTGATTTCAACCCAAAATGGCACAAGAAATGGGGAGGAGCGGGGAAAAGATGAATGGCACCATATGGGTTGCTGGAATAGAGAAGAGCAGGCATGGGTGGGGGAGCATTATGCCTATTTAATAACAAAGACACTGTCTGTGCTAGTACATAGGGAACATGAAAATAGCAGTTCACATTCTGCTTTTTCCCCTAACTGAAGCTGTCTTTTGAATGACGGGATTTGACAAGGTCACGATCTGTGCGTCTTGTGAATTTGACTGATCTCAATGACCTGAAACAGGGCAAGCAGAAACTGTCGCTGTCAGAGGAAGGTTATCCAGAACAGCAGAAAGAGTTAACAGCATCTAATATTTATGAATGTAGTGGCGAAGTTGCTGACACAACATAAAATGTGCAGTGTGCTACCAGAGCCTGTAGAAGGTGGCACGGCTGTCGTTTGCTCCTGCTCTGCATTTCTAATTTGTGGGCAATTTGGCAAAATCCGTTGGTTCTTTCTGTGACTGTTATCTGTGTATGCGTGTGCATATGAGAAATATTTACTCTTTCATTTAAGATGTCCAGTAGACTCCACTGGCATGTTTGTTGCATTTTTTTGAAATACTGAAGGAACAGTGGATCAGAGTGATGATAAAAAAAAATATGTATTTTTTTCCCCAGTTGTATCTGTGCTACAGAAGTTGCTGTCAGTCATCTGCGACCAATACATCTGGAGCTGACAATTTCAGCTGAAACATTTGGGGGACATAAACAATGCTGAATGCTCCTAGGAGAGAGTCTTTTTGTGCTTTTGTATTTTTTGTCATAGTGAGCTCTGTAGTGGATCCTCTGGATGTTGCACATTACAAAAAATGGGAAAGAGAAGACAGGTTTTTGAAATTGAGCATTAGTTATAATCTCACACTATGGAAGTATTTGCTTTTGTACTAAGTGATTAAGAAATTAAGTAAAAATTTTATTTTGTGTTATGATTTCAAAATGCAAGTATCAGGTAAATGTGTTTTCAATTATATGTATTGTACAAATAGGAAGATATTTTATCATTGTGATCTGATCATGCTAATCCATTACTAAGCACTTACTGTATCAATTCTGCTCTTTCCCCTGCTGTTAGGTCATTTTTACAATTAGTTCAGTGCAAGGATTTCTTTGTTTTACTTTCTAATCTTAGGTCTGCAATGCTGGAGATGTCCACTGGATGGAACCATTACATTTTCATTAGTATAGTGTCGCACAATCTTTCTGTATGTGGCTGAAATACATGTTCCTAAGAAAAACGTTTTTAGTAAATAATGATGTTACCTGTAATATGTGATTTTAAAAAAAAGTATGAAAACCATAAAGAAATAAGATTTTAAAATAGCGCATCTATGAATTTGGAATGATCAAGAGAGGATATTTTCTCTTTTGCAATCTGCAGTTATTTTATTTGGAATAATCAGTGTCAAAAAACAAAGAGAACTTAAATTACACATTTTGAAGTCATGAGAGCTTATAAGAAAGATACTGTGTACTCTATACAGTAGTATTAGCTGGCAGATTGTTCAGCCAGAAGTTTTTCAAGACTTAATATTTTTTGGCTGATAGCAGAAAGCTTCTACTGTGGGAGATGTTAGGCAAGAGGCTTTTAAGAAGTCATGCTTCAATTATTCTGGTTAATTAAAAAGAAAGTCTGTAATGAAGGGAGTAGTTGTTGTGTGTGGTTTGTTTTTTTTTTTTTTTACAAATGAAGTTCAAAGTTAATTTAGACCTAAGACTATGGGGTTTATCCTCTCTTGCCTTTCACTTTGCGTGGATGAACATGATGGTTGCTGTCATAAAACTGTGTGCTACATGTGGGGCCTCCAGAGGTGAACATTTGGGTTGATCGGCAGTTTGAACTTAAAAAACTAGCTTCTATATCTGGAAACTTTAACACGTTCGTGTCACTTCAGATCCATACTAAGCTATTCTTTGGATGGTGATGAATGTGTTAGCAGGAAAGGATTACAGTAGAAAGCTACTTCTCTGATTTGCTAACAAGGCATTTTCCTAAATACAAATGATAAACTTATGTGTATAGTGGTGGTAAAACAGAGCCTCTCGTGCTCCTCTTAAAGAAAAAAATACAATGACTAACAACTCCTTGGGGTATCAGCCCCTAGGTAGTGGATAGCAGTTAAATCTCATTGTGATCCAAGCTCCATATACTCACCCTAGAGTCTTGAAATCTTGATTTGTCTTAGATGTGTGTCAGGGGGTCTTATGGAGGGAGACTGTATTCACGAGTGGTTAACAACTGACATGGGGCAGGTTAACAACATGCAGTGAATGATTTTTCTTCCTTTTCTATCCTCTCTTGTAGTGGTGGGATTGGAAAAAAAGGAACATAGACTTTGAATGTCTGTAGTACCTTGTAAATCATGTGATGTTTAGCTTTTTACTTAAGGAGAGAAACAGACACATTAAGTATACCGTAAAATATAAACATTTTACCTTTTTTGTTGTTTACAGGTGGGTTGTACCTGTTTAAGGCTGAAACAGTGCTGGCAAAACTGGCTCTGAAAATTTAAGAGTGCCCATCCCCCTTCTACGAATGCAATAAGATGACTTAAGGAGCACAGAAGTTCAGATAGACCAGTGCAGTCCTATTTCATCTGAGAATCCTTTTTGGATGGTGCTGGGGTTTGTTAGTACAGCAGCTCTGAGGGTCTGCACATGAACTACTGAAATTCTGCTTGTATTACAAAGTAAGTTACCAAACTTGTAAAATGGCTAAATATTTAAACCTATTATTTCTTATGAAAGAGAAGAAAAGAGCAACTTAGGGGCAGCGTTCATTTGTTAGCACTTGGGAGGAAATCCAGCCCTTATGATGAGAAGAAGACAATGACATGTCTAAATTGGAGCATGAAGCAAAGGAATAATTAGTTAGAACAGACTATTTGCTTTGGCATTCTGCAGCCTTACTTTTCCAATTGCTGAAATTCAACAGAGAAAAGTTGTGTTTCCCAAGCTAGATTAACTAAACCTGCTGCTTCATCTCCTTTGCAATGACTTGAATGTGGAGTGGTAGCAGCATTCTCTTTCTCTGCTCACTCTAGTAGTTATCTTTAAATTAATTTAAAAAATTTCACCAAAAAAAGCTCTCACCTTCTTTCTTGAATATTTGACAGAGATGACTATTCAAGTCATAAGTAAAACAAAAAATATCGTTTTTCTGTTAATTAGCCTTTTTATGTTTGTTGCTTGCGTTCATTTAGCCTTACTCAGACTTCTGCTGCAAAAATGCGTGCCAACTTAAATATGTTACTATAGGGACTTTTCATTTTGTGATATTTACATCTAAACAACCCTACCTACTTCTGCTTCTGGTTGTGAAAAATTTTCTTACATGGCTGTTGGCTTAGATGGCTTGTTCTTTAGATAGCTGTTGGTTTAATAAATGTAAAAAAACACTGAGTAGAGCTGGGAGGCTAACCCTGCGTGCAGCTTTCCTTTATGTAAAGCAAAAATTAATTCTGTTGTATCATTATTGGTTGTAATGTTGGGATCTGCTGCTTGTTTCGCAGCACCTCCCAGATGCTGAAATTTCCAATCTGCCCCGCTTTGTAGCTCCTTACCTGTTTTGCCCCTTGCAACTAGGCTACCACATTGTAATTGAGATTTTCAGGCTGCACAAGCATCAGGTGATGATGAGATTTTTTTGGTTTAAGACTAATTAACTGTTAACTTGTTAATTGGTGAAAATTCCTACATCAGAGATCAGAAGTTTGTGCTGCTAATTATCATGATCAGGTATGTGAAGCTGCGCTGACACTGGCAGTATTGCCAGACTGGAATAATTAGAAGTAGAGAGAAGCAAAACCAAAGTACTTATAATCTAATTGATTTAATGGGATATTTGGTTTTTCATTGCTCCCCACTGCCTCAGCTATAACAAGAACAGTGTATGAGCTGCTACACATATTGGAAGCCTGATTTGTGTCTGAGTATATGATCAAATTCTGTAACCAAACAGGCAATATAGGAATTAGTGTAAAAGACACTCTTAAAAGAGTCTAGAATGAGTTTGTACAGCATTTAAAAGGGGAACCAGAGCTCACTATTTTTGGTCTTTTGGGGTGCTGCACATCATGGTTGGGTCAGTGTAGCAGCATGGTGCTGCTCGGATGGTGAGTGACAGCTGTGACGGTGCCCCGGGCTGGTGGCCAGGGAGGCCAGAGCACCTTGCTGGTCAGAGGCAGGCTTCTTGGGGAGACCCAACAGTGTACAGTAATAGGGCAAAATGCATAACACAGAATAATGTCTAAAGACCCAGAAATGTCATTAACATGAGGTACTGCAATAGCTTGGGATTGGTTTTTTTGGTTTGTTTTTGTTTTAAGGTGGAAATGTGTTCTACTCGTAGAATAGTATTACTGAGCCCATTATCTCTCTATATTTCTTCTTGCCTTTCTGTTTTGTTCTTTGTATTTACCGTTATGTATTTTTCTTGTCTCTGCTTTCTTGTGTTCTTTTACTTGATGGTGGGGAGAAGTCTGCTCCTGCGGTCGCCTGCTCATGTAGTTGGCACAGTGTGGCTGGGCACTTAGTACAGTGGAAGTGTTGCACCAACACTTTGCAGGACAGGGGGTTGCTGGCACCTGAATGGTAGCCAGGATCTGTTTTGATCTCGTGCTAGAAATATAAAGAGGTAGAGATGAAACTTGAGTGAGAGAGGTGGGCCGGATGTGCGCAGCACTGGGTAAGATCAAAGGGGATAAAGCAATGTAAAAGGGGAACACAGAAAGGAAGTGGAAAGTGTTGAAAGGTGAGTTAATGGCTGCCCAGTGGTGCTATGTGTCGTGTAGCAATAAATACAGTATGAGTAGAAGTGGGGGGAAAAAAAAGGCCAAGATGGATGAACAAGTAAGTACAGAATGCAAGGTCAGATAAGAGGAAAAAAAATTGTGAGCGGTAGAGATCCAAGAAAAGGCTGGGAGGAATAGAAAAAAGAAGTTGAGGGGTATAAAAAGTGATGAGAAAAGCAAAGATGGAGAATAAAATGAAGATTGCCCTAATTTTTAAGAGAAGAGTTTAAGACAAAATGACTTCTTTTATCCAGGTGGAAAAGGTGCTCCTCTCGCCTGATGAACTCTGAAGTACTGGGAGAGGTGGGGAAGAGATGGCAGCAGGTTTGCTTCAGATCAATCAAAAGAAACAGCTTAAAAATGAAGCAGCAGGTGACTGTGCTGGCACTGAGCTGCTGTGCCAGTAGGGCACCAGGCCTCGCTGGTCAGGCCCACCAGACTGCCTGGCCAGGCAGTGGGGCTGCTCCAGGCAGCCCCAGCCCCATTGTCAGGCTGAGATGTGCGGTGCCCAAATGCGAGGCCACAGCCAGGCTGAAGCAGGGCTGGGGCGCCCAGTGAGGCCGGCCCTGCCTGCCGGGGCCTGGTGTGGAGCCAGGGGCAGATTGGCAGGGGTAGGAGCAGCAGGCCGTGTCTCCCAGGCTCAGCTTCCCCTCTCTGCACTTCTCACCATTGGTACTGGGAAAATTCCCTGCCTTGCTCCAGTTATCTGCCCCCACCCTGCATTTAGAAGTATCTTGGCACTTTTTTTTTTTTTTAAAAAAAATTAAATTCTGTGAGCTGGAGATGCTACTTCATCAAAAGCATTGCTGGGCAGGGAGTATTTAACCGCCCAGGAAAATACGGTCACTACTCTTCAAATGCCATCCACTGCTTAAATGGGATTTCTGCTTCCTTGGTAGAAAACAGCATGGTTTTTCTTTCTTCTCCAGTGCAAATTGTCCTCCTAATTGTAAGTACAGGAATTCCTCAAGTTTGAAAAGAGATGATGTAGACCTGAGCTGAGTCTTTTGCCTCTCCTTGAGTCTCTGCAGCTCCTGAGGGATAAAAACCCAACAAACCCAGACCCTTACAGCTCCTCTTAAGCCTGTCCTTGCTTTAACATTCAGATAGTTTCCTGTAAATCAAAGGACCTAGTTCAAATGCACAGATGCCACCCCTGCCGAACCAGCTGTGTATTTAAAACTCAATAGAAAATATAGCTTTTTTGTAG
>NW_010117987.1:50207-55304 GCF_000699245.1 Pterocles gutturalis
CATTTGGTATAAATTAGTACTTTTTAAAAAGACTGTTTCCTCATCAAAATGAGTTAGGTTTTTCACAGAAAGCACCGGGAATGGGTGGGGGTGAAGTACCTTACAACAGCCAGTAGCTTGAACACTGTGGCCCATGTTGGGACAGTGAGGTTGAAGTCCCTGCTTTGAACTGAAGGGTGCAGTCATCTGGTGGGTGAGTGTGCTCTGCTTTCATGATGCTTTGGAAAAAAAATTCAACCAAAAACAAAACCACCAGAGTTTTGGGTAACCCTATATCAGTTATACGGCTCTCATTATACCTCAAAGTATCATATCAAGAATCTACTTTAGTATGCATTCTTATTTTTTTTTAGTTGTTCCCTTTGAAAAATCTTTGACTTTACCTGTAAATACTTGGAAACTGCATACTGAACCACAAAAGAAAGCACCTAAAATGCATGGAACATGATCTAGCCCGTCAGTCATCTGTCACTTGTTCAGAGTTTTTCTCTTGGACACAGGGGAGGGAGGTTATTTTCCAGCAGGCACATTGGTAGCTTTGGCTGTATGCTTTATGTTACATGGAACTTAGTGCCTGTGTATAGTAATGTGACCTGTAATTCTCATACTTTAGGTCTCCAGGTAAATGACTGCCATGGATTGATGAACAAGGACATTTCAGTAACATCTTCCAAAGTTAAACTGACAGGTTAGAGTCATTCTGTGCATTTACTGTCACATAACACCCAGAGAGCATGCAGGAGGGTCAAAGCAATAGCTGAAGATGAACTGATCCGAATGAAAGTACAAGCTTTATTTCAATTTTTTGAGTATTGGTGGGACTTCTACCAGTGTATTTGTGTTAAGGAGGTGTACAGCATAAAATGTTACAGTGGGCAACTTTGGAATAGCCTGCCTCAGTTTCCTAAGATTGTGTAAGAAGTTGCTTAATATTCTGGAATATAAACATGTGCCCTACAGCTTGATTTTAGTGTGTTTGCTGGGGAATCACTACTGTGGTGATGCTGGCTTATTTTGTTGCAACTTGCTCTGCCTCTGTGATTTCTGTACTCATCCAATTCCTATAGAAAAGGGTCGCTTGTGTGATGCCAAAAATTGCCAGAAAATTTAACAGAAAGTAGCCCAAAACATGAACATGACTGCTGCTTTCAGCTTCTCTTGAAGCTTAATGTGTTCCTGCCTTTAGCTGATGGTGTGTTCTGATGGTGACGTTGTTTAATCCCTCAAATACACTGACCACGTGACAAAGAAGAGTCTATAAAGCATAGCTGCTTGACATTTTATTACAGAAATGAAATCTTAAAAGCTTCTTGAAAAGTCACAGGTAGGATTTCTATAGTAACACAATGAAATTGCAAGGTAAAATTTGTGAAATTACCCAACATATTTTAGCCCTTTGCCTGTGTCCAATAGAACAAGCAAAGCAAATTTTCAACATTTTCAAAGTATATTTTAAGCACTTGATGACAAAGGTGGGAAGCTAACAACACATGCATTTTTGATATTTTGTCTGAAAACAGTAAAAGTATTTCTAATAAATACCAGTCATAAAACAGTTACAGTGTGCTATAAAAGTGCAATTTATTTTACACTTGGTAATGCAGGATGCAGTAGAGTAACACTAAATAAAATCTAATGCAGTGAATTTGGCAGAGTACTAACTGTACATTTAAATGATTGTGCTATTAACCTCTTCCATATACCCTCTCTAATTTGTGGGTTACCTCTTATTACAGTAAAAAGTGATAAGGACTACTGTTAGCACTATGCGATGAATAGTGCCCCTCTAATTCAATTTTCTCATCCAAACTGTTATGACAATGACCTACACAGTCTTTAAGATTAATTTAATTTTGGTTCAGAGGACCAGCATAAGGCTTATGATTCCCTTAAATCCTGCTTGAACCTTACTTTGATGTTTTATTTAGTATATCTTGTATAACAATTAAGCTAGACTAAAATACTGTATTATAGTTTTGCCCTGTTTGTTTTCATAAGTGCTGTTCTTTCCTTAGAAATTGTTGTTCAAACATTATATAGTTTGGTGGTCACAAGGCAGATGCTGCTGCAGCTATAGCTGCCCATTGCATAGTTCTCAACAGTGTTCCTTCAGATATGTGTATCTTGATTTATTCTTGAATTAGATGTTGTATATTCTGTAATAAAACATTCACTCAAAATGAATTTCTGTAGAATACAACGTAGAATGTGTGGTGTTTTTTTTTTTTAATCAGTTTCATTGAGGAAACTTTTCTTTTAAACTGCATGGTTAGTTTTAGTCAGTGTGGATAGTGGGAGAATACTCAAAGCAAAACTACAGGTTTTGTGAGGAAGTATATTGTAAAAGAGAATCAAGTTTTTCAAGGGTGAAGCTTCAGCTTAAGCTCACTTCTTATACAGAATTCAGCAAGAAAGATTTTATGAATGTACCAAACCCCAGAAAAGATTTAAATAGAGTTTGTACCCTATATACCAAATAATCTATTCCTCTGTTCTCACCTATTTGGTTTTCTGATAAGTAACAAGGGATGAGTTGAGGCTAAAGAGTAAATGGATGCTAATGATTATTGAGACAAAAAAGTGAACATAATGTGAATCATTTTATAAATCCATTGAAAACTAAGTGGTGTCCTTCTATAAGCTAATGTGTGTGTCTCCTTCATGCGAGTAAGAACTGTGAAAGTCTTCAATGTCATACCTATTTTCTGTAATTTTTTTTCCCTCTTTGGTATACTTTTGCCTTTGTTTTAATGCATGAATAGACTCTTTATTTTGCTTAAGTCAAGTTTAGATATCTAACGAATTTCAATCACTTTTTTTTTTTTCCCATGGGTGTTTAAAAGTTTGTGTCTGTTTCTGTGTTATGAGAGCTGCAAGGATCCAGCTTTTTTGTATCTCTTCGTGTTCAGTTCTGTGGACAGTGGAGCTAATGAAGTGTACTTTTATGTGCATTCTGTAAAGGAATTGGTACCTGTGCAAAGATAAAAATACAAAATGCAGCCACAACTCAGATTGATTCTTTCAAAGGATGCAGGAGGAACATGTTCCACTGTGACATTTCTTGTGGCTCTTTCCAAGCACAATGAGCCCTGAAAACTTGAGGTAAACTGAAAAAAGTCTGCACTTTTGAAGGCAAGGAAACTGGATAATGGCACAGATCAAAATCCAAGTTCCAAATGCATAACTTAGTCTTAGAAATTCATTTTAGGAAAATGTGGCTCAGACTAATCCTAAATTCAGTCATAGGTCGCATGAGACTGTTCTGACATTTAGAATGGTCCTCAGTACAGCAAGCTTTCAGGGTGACATTTAGATGGAACTTTTTAGAAATATATCACGTTCTCAGGAAAGTGCTGGGGAGTAAAGGAGATTTATAGAGCGGGGAGCCTATTATGCAGAACTGTAGATCACTGCTGTCTACCAATGAGGATAGCTTTTTGCTAATATTCACCAAGTGTCCTTTGCCTTTCTCCTCTCCTTGTTGAAGAAACAATTCAATTTGATAGTGTTCTTTTAAAATATTTTTGCTGGGAACATTAAACTTCTATCTTTTTTCTGATCACCTGCTTAATCCACCAACTTCTTTTCCTTTAACTGTTTCTTTCATTTTGCTCTAAGCTGCCTGTTTTCTCCAAAGTCAGATGGACCAACACACTGTGCATATAATAATGTAGCTGGACTCTGGATAAGACATCCACCATGTTCTTGTGTACTTTATATATACAATTAGAATAATAATAAAAAAAGAAATGAAAAGTAATTTTTAGAATACAATGTTACTATGTGGAGTACACTGTTACTCTGAGAAAAATATATTGTTCAGAGAGTGGTAAAACAAAAAAGGGAAAGGGGGTGTAAAATGACTGCAATTATCTGATGTCAAATTTTGTGAAATTAATGTTATAGCACACTTTTGGAGTGATGTAAATTACATGGCATTTTCTGTAACATAGATGAAGATATTTCATAGAAATCTATAACCATAGTGTTTCAAGAATGTCTTTTGTTTGATAAATCTATGACTGTTAAGCACTTCTCTCTAGGCTGTTATGCTTCTTAATCTACTGGCAACATAACTGAATTTGAATCATCTGGGTTCAGAGGCCCAAATCCCTGAATTTTTTACTCATGCGTGCTTTTTTTCCCCTGTATATCTGATTCATTCAGGTATATGGACTAGACTCTTGGCTGGCTGTTTGTTGGGATTCAGCAATTGGCTTAGCTGGCCTTACATGGTAGGTTCTCTTCATTAGTGTATTGAATGAAGGTTTCTATTGACTCTAAATGGAAAGGGCTGATGAAATAGTTAGAAATTTTGAATGCCTTATATGAATACAACACATGAAATGAACTCCGGGGCCACATCTAAGTTTGAGTATTAGAATGCTGCTTACTGATGACGTTACAGAAATGAACAATGGAAATTTTGAAGTTGTGATATTATAACAATGAGAAGGGGATTGTTTTGTCTGTTTTTTTAGGTTAATTAATTAATAGTTAAAGTGCTTTTTACTAGTTTGCTCTCACATCATCTCCTTTTTCTATCTCCTCATTTACATTGCTTCTATATTCTGCTTTTGTGGAAGTGTGTTCTAATTAACTTTTTCACGGACTAATGTAATTGAAGTTACAGCTCGGTAAAGCTTAGGGTCAGTGCACCTTCATCATGACTGGGGGATTAGGAAGATATTTAAAAACTTACAGTTGATGAAAATGCATGAGAGGGGAGCCAGTTATTAACCTGATTTCAGCTAAAAAGAAATTTGCTATTGCTTTCATGATGTGAAGAGTCCTTCTGATTCGTGAAAAGCTCTCTGGATTCTTCTTTCTGTGCAAACTTCCTAAAATTATGGGAACTATTGATGTTGGAAAACGCAGGGTGTTCAACTGGTCTAGCCATGCAGGTGGAATTAGACATTTTTGTGTTAATGAAGAAAGGGAAGTATCTGACATAATTTAGTTTAATGATCTACATCCTCGTTAGGAGAGTTACAAGTGAAACCAGAAGACTATCATTCATTTATTCTGTAGAACTTTTGAAGATAGAACTAGCAGACAATATTCATGGAGAGTTTTATTCAGGCTGTAAGAATAATT
>NW_010117987.1:55335-87522 GCF_000699245.1 Pterocles gutturalis
GCAGGTAGACAGAAAACTTTAAAAATTATCAGGTTGGTCCAGGCTGAAATAAATGTTCTTGTGTACAGCATGTATCAGCTATCCTTTCCACACTTCCAGAAAGCATAGTCCTAAAATGGTGGTATGTTAATGAAAAATTTAAGAGCAAAAACAAGGGAAACTAAGGTATGGATGAAAATTACTTTATTACAGTTTTGCTTGGCAAGGGAATAAATTGTTTAGAGCACTTATGTAGAGATGTGTGCCGCAGGCTCAGTGGTCAATTTGTCTAAGTCTCCTCCCACCCTAAAGGTGAATTCCCTAATCCTTAGTCTGAAAGGTTTTTTAGGGCTGCTTCTGCTTTTCTCAGGGAAACACAGTTCTCTCTTGCTTAGGAGGAATGTACTGGCTATCAAGGCCCTCATTTTCTAAAATACTGCACTTTAAGAATGCTCCGAAACTACAAAAAAAATGAAATAAAATTGTTGAAATTGTCTTTCTGCATTAGACCTTTTATAGAGATCTACAGGGTAGATAGGATGCAGCTGGTTTTATTTATTCCTGGTACCTACACAACTATTGGAGTAAAATTTAAATGTCAGTTTCTGTGGTTTTAGGGGTTTTTGCATCTTGTTTTTTGTGTGGTTTTTTTTTTTTCTTCCTCCTTCTTATTGTAATGCAGTATCTCAACAGTTGGAAATGAGTATCTCAACAGTAAAAATTGCAAAAGCAAGATAATCTTGAATAACAGTAAATAACTTTATGGGAACTACTGTAAAGATAAATGGTAATTGAGTAGGGGTTTTTCTGCCTAACAAAATAATAACTAGCTACAGCTCTTAAATGAATACTTCTTCCTCACTAGGTTTTTACAAAATATTGTATGATTAGACTGAGTTAGAAGTTGAGAGTTGTGTTCCTTTTTCATTTATTTTTGGATTACCGAAAACAAACTGAATGCATCAATTCCCCTTGCATAAAGAAAGGGAAAGAAGCATGAGCATAGAGACTTCACGGTCAGAAGTATTCAGTAAGAAATTTTAGTTTGAAAGGGTGGAAGAAGTTATATAGGGTCAAGACAGATTAATTTTTCTTGGGAGATGGCAAGTCAAGTAAAAAAAAAAAAAAAAAAAAAACAAAAAAAACCACAAAACCATTTATACCTGTAAGGACAGTTAATGGCATTTTATGCTGAAGGTAGTGTTCCTGTGAATAACTTCTTGTGCTGTAGGCTCTGGATGCTGCAACTAAGATGAAGAAATTGAAGTCAATGCATAAGATTCCTACAGAACTATAGAAAATTAAACGATTCTTCTGAAATTTTGGGATTACTGACATAATTTTGTCTAAAGCTTTGTCTTCCAGATACTTAACTATAAAAGTTTGCTCTTTGAATTCCCAACATATTTTCGCTATTTTTCTGGAGAGCAGTTTTGTCTTTGCCATCAATGACCACAGGGTGGCAACATTAAAAAATAAAACCCCGAAGCACAAGCCCTTGCTGAACTGATGTACAGGTAAAGTGAGGGTTAAGTCTCGTGTAGATTTTAGGTTGTACCATGAGAAGGCAAGTGCAAGTGGGTGTAAGTTATGTGTCTGAGGATATGGCTCAGACGTAGGTTTTTGTATAAAGTTCAACAGTTTAAGAATTCATGATTACAACTAATAGCTTTGCTTACAGATGCAGGAAGAGAAAGTTGCTTCAGAATGAAACATTTTCAGTCCAAAAATTTTTATGTGACAGAAGGTAATGTTTTATTCCTATAACCCAGAGTAAAGAGTAACTGATCTGTTGAAAGCATTGAGCACAGGGCTGGCTGGCAGCTATGGTGCACAAAAATGAGCTGCAGTGTTACGGTGATAAAGGAATAGGACAAAAAGACAACCTGCTGCTAACATTAATACTCATCTGAAATTTTAGAGTTAGTAAAATTAACAAATGCAGCATATAAGTTGATTTTAGAATTCTCAGTTGCATATTAAAATGCACGTATTCTATCTTCTCTTTCTAGTATGATCCATATCTTTAAAATATTTTTTTAAAGAATAATTTTCTCAGTGCCATTTCACAACTCGTTTATGTTTTTTTCTGGATGCTTATTTTTTAAATAATAAAGTCGTTGAGACTTCAAAGAGCTTATATTTTGAGGTATGTACAGTTAACACCTCTGAGTATTGCAATGTGCTTATCAATGTCTGCACTATGTTTCATTCTAGAAATTGGTTCACAGAAGGTATAATAGTTTTCTATTGTTACAGTCTGATGAAGTGAAGAAGTGTGATGGGGTGAATTTAAGCCTTGTTGATTAATCAATGAATGGAATGTAATCTAGTTTTGGAAAGGAATTTGGCTGGGGGGATTCAGACTCTAATTCACACGGTTTACTTTCTGCATCCCTTATTGGATGACTTGACTTAATAAATAGGAAGAGATTCTGAATGAATCACTAGAACTTTGAACTCCTCCAGGAGACAATTAGGATAATGTTTAATAATAAAAGATTTAGTACTCAGGCTGAATAAAATGGCAAGAGCTACTAAATCTTCTTCTCTTCCATTTATAAAAGTATTTCAGTAAATCTATGAGACTCAGTCTACCTAAGTTGCTCGTATAAAACTGAGAAAGTGGAAAAAATTGCCAGCTCCTTGCCAGACGTTATGTCAACTTATTGTTAAGCACATCTGCAGCAAGTAATTGTGTGTTTGCATCTGCATACATCTACAAAAACAGTAGCTAGCCCCATAAGCAGTTTCTACAACTGTCATCTAATACAGAACATATGAATATAGATTCCTTTCCAGACTTGTAAGTAAGTGGTGTGGCATAATTTTCTACGTGCTTTCCATGTTTTTTTCCAGTCAAATATTTTTTCTTTTTTTACTTTGACTTGTATGGCAATAGGATAACAGTGATTAGCTTTTCGATAGGCTGTGTTAGCTCTATCTTTCAGAAGAAAATTAAGGAACAACAGTACTACAAAAGCATTTTCCTTCAAAAAATGGCTAAATTAAACCAGTAATTTGAAGCCTGTTAAACTAAGAAGAAAATGCACCCAATAAATCTGTATATAAAGGTCTACCCTGTACTGCTGAATTTTCATATATTTGAATTTCACACTAAATGGCATCCAGGCAGGACTGGTATGCATTACTGGAGGAAAGACTAGTGTGCAGCTAAACATATAGTTTAATATCTTCTGTTGAACTTTTTCTGTCAAGTAGCTCCAAGTAGAGATTTAGAATTTTGCTTTGTGCTAAGAGAATGTGCAGACTTTTCCTTTTAAGGTGATGACAGCCACTGCAGATGTCACAATTTATCACTAGGCTTTAACACAAATGTGGCATGATCTCATTAAATTTCTGCCATGAGATTTTATTGCTTTAATAATTTGTTGCAATATTTATAGAATACGATGATGAATTGTATTAAATTTATCATATTATCCATAAATAACATGACAGAATAATAAATCAATCACATTTCATAAAGTGTTAAAATTGCATCGCCTAAAATTCTAGATACAAGCATAACGAAGGCTCCTCTAAAAATAAAAGGGAAGTTTATTAACTTGAAATCTTTCATAGTAAATTGACTAGTTTGGGTCTTGATCAAAAATGCCTTAAGCTATTGTCTGCTAGTTGACTATTTTAACTTTGTAAAATAGAGCACTTCGGCAATGAGTATTGTCTTCTTCTGGAATAGGTGCATAGACTGAATGCAGCAGCAGAGAATAAATGATCACTTGAGGCCTTCAGATGAAATGGTTCATGTCCGATGCTGACTTGTCTTTTAATTTTGTTGAATAGTAGCGACACCATCACGAGAACTGAAGGAGCAGGAAGGAGTGTACATAAGGACAGAGCAGAGTAACCTGCAGCAGCCCCCTTCTTTTTGTCTTAACCTTTTGAAAAAATGGGCATTGCTAATTCAAGACATCTGTGAAGGTTTGTGGAGAGCTATGCTGCATGTAATACAGGTATTTCTGTGTACCTGTAGTTATACACCAACAGCTGTGATGTAGTAAGAGTTAATGCCATACGTAGTAAAGGAAGGTGAAATAAAAAGCTTAAATGAATGACAAAAGCCGTCACAGGTTACTATTTATTCCTCCAGGTTATTTATTTTTTTTTTCACTTAAAACTATTCTCTGTATATGCTAGCCTCCACCACCGCCATACATTATGATTCATGGTAGACTGGCACTATGGTTATTTCTAAAATTGCAGTTTTTAATTGTATGAACTCCTGAAATCCAAAGAATGCAAAATAGGGAGAAGGACACCAGAGTGATGAGAATTTTACAACTACACACAGAAACTCTTCAAATACCACCTATGCGGATCCTTGACCTATGTTGTCTGCTAAGTATATGGTGAGAATAGGGAAGGAATGCAGACAGATGAGGAAGTACAAAGAAATAATTAAATAGTAGTATCTATTTGACTCAGCCCATCAGCAGCCTTATCAAATTAAGGTTTCTTACAGACACAGAAGTAGTTTTTTAAGGATCAGAAGAATTATATTAAGATTGATTTTATGAGTGCATACAGTATGTCATCCAAGCATAATACATAGTATTTTGCTTGTTTTCTAATACAAAAAAAAAAAAAATACATACAGATGCACCAAAATTGCAGTCTTTCTTAAAGGGAGAAATTTAAGAGACCAAAGCAATAATTGGGATTTCTCTGAGAGCTCAGGCTTAAAAATCAAAATGGTATGGTGCATTATAAAATAAAAATACATATTTCTCTTAATGTAAATCTTCAACATTTTCAGATGAATCAAACTTTTTACATAGTAGGAAGGAAACATTTAATCTTTTGTGCATAGAACTGAAGGGGAAGCATGTTGTTGTGGTTAAGTTCTACTTTAAAATACCTGCCTCTACTTCTGGTATAAATGTGCTGCTTTTTTCCTTCTCACTTCTGTTCTTGCATCTATGGCATGTATTCTGTTATCAGTATGTATAGGCATGTGACTTCCATAAAGTGCTGCTTTATGTAGTTTGAACAGATATCACGGGCAATACAGCCAAACCTGGAAGCATAGCCTAGACAGAACAGAGAGGGGAGGTCTAACAGTCTCTTTCTGAAAACTGATGAAACTCACTAAGTGGAATCAAAGCAATAGGGAGTTTCCAGAAAAATTACACGACTTTTCATTTAGCATCTTCATGAGCTGTTTCAATTTAGTTTTGTCCATTTTTAAAGGAAATGTCTTATTTTCCCTTTCCTAAGGTAAAAGTGCCTTTTTTTCTTTTTTTTTCTTTTTTTTTTCCCCCACTCTATTCTTACTGTCATCTCAGTAGGTACTTAGCAATTTCCACAAAAGTTTGTTGCGAAGCAGATTGGCAGTGTTAGGTCAAATAAGGGAGCTTTACATTAAAATATCCCAAGAGGTGTTACTGGAGTGATTATCTGAACAATGAGAAGTTTTCATCCCTGGTCCAGAGGAATGACCACGAATTTCAGTATCCCACATCATGGTACAGTAAGGCTGAGATGGTCTTATTCAAGCTCAGGACAGTTTCCTCCTGGTGTGGAGTGAGGAAGCATTTTTATATCATGTCTGATTTCTGGGACAGAAAGGTATTCTTACTTTCTTACTTCATCTTATTACATAAAGAAAAGAGGATTGTTCACAAAACCCTGTCTTTTTTTTTTTTTTTTTTTTTATGCAGCTTTTTCTTAATCTAGTGTACTGGTCACCAGACTGATCAGCTAACTCTGAGAGGAGAAAGAACACACCCCAAGCAAACAAAGAGGGGAACACTTGGTGTGCAGTTCAATGTAGTTACCCAGTGACTGCCCTAGTGGAGGCAATTACCAGAAGTACCCAGTTAATCCCAGTCCTAGTTATTGCTACAAACATCCTGTGACTGCATTGGTATGTTTCTGATGATTGCTTTTAAGTTTTCAGGATGTTTATTTCCCTTACAAACCATCCTCCACCCCCAGCAAACTCCTGAATGACGTCAGACAACAGCAACTACTCTTTCCATTGTCATTGTATCATGTGTCAGTCTTTATAAATTTATCTTGCCTCAAAAATCAAATAATGTCTCAATTAAGCTAGTTATTATTGTTTTAGAAATGGGCTTACAAAATTTGTACTCGTACAGTTATATCAGGCTGTTAAATATTCTCTTACTGTAGTACTTGTCATAGTTCCTTACTTTTTTTTTTTCCTTTTTAGTACTGTTTTATATTGTAGCAACTTGGGGAAACATGAGTCGACAGCTGAGAAATTTGTTTCCTATGATGCATCTTCTACTTTAGTCTGACTTATTTTAATTGTCTAGATTAATAAAAAAGCCCAGGCATTTCTAAGGACAAAAGAATGGAAAATTAAGGGATTAAAAAAGAAATATGTTGTATTTTAAGCCTGACTCTGAATGAGTAGTAAGACTTGAGGTGTGTGAGTTTACATACTTGCTTTCCAGCTGCTGCATTGCCTGGGCTGGTGTGTCTGGGTGCTGATCCAGAGGCACAGGTCTTCAGCTGAGCTTTCCCCCACCACTGTTCTCTCTTTTTCCCCCACCAATGCTTGGGAAGCAGTGAGGAAGAGTTGGCATGACTTGAATAAGGAGGGCTGCCTCAAATGGATGTGACAGAGAACGAGCAGAGAAAACAAGCCTTCAGCTTAGTTGTCAGTTGAAAGATTTTGATGACCTTTTCTTAACAGTTTAGTGTTGTGTTTTGAAATTGTAATTTTTTTTGGAAAATCAATGAAATAGGACAGATGATAATATTTGTGGTACTTTCATAGAAATATCTGGCAAAATAATGACTGCTCAATCCTTTTAGAAATATCAGAGCTAAGCTTGATGGACTTTGGATGTTTATGCTACATAGCTATTGTTGTGAGACGGTATCATGCTGCTTCAAGCTATGAATACATTTTCTTCTTTAGGACATACTTGTTTTCTTTTATCTGAGCAGAGAAGGTTAATAAGTTTGCCCTTTTTTTGTTGTCACTGCTGCTTTTTCTTTCTTAAACCATTATACATCTGGTCTTCAAGGTAAGGTTGCCTACAGTTAGTACTACTGCATTTTATTTACCTTAACTTGGCATAGTTTTTGTTTCCTCTTGAGCCATTTTGAAGAGCAAACAGATAATAACTTGGTGACTTCCTTCTAATGCAGTCAGCAGTTGTGATTTCTACCCAATTTCTTAATGAGGATAAATGACATGTGGTAGTACTTACTTAATTAGAGGTATAGGAACTCTTAGTTCTAGGATTTATCATCAAGAGTATTCTTTGTTTCTCTGTCTCCGCTCGCACCCCCGCCCAGTCCTACATTCAGACAGACAGTGCTGCATGAGATAAACATGTTTTATGAATGGTTTTATATTTTGAGGAAATATTTCAGTTCCTCTGGACATAATAACATTTGAATGAATAATAATATTGATGTGGTTTAAAGTGTCTTGAGTATTTCTGAATTGTTTTTTCAAGTTCAGGTAAAGTAAGGGCCCACTAAGGATTTTTGATATTTCAATTTGAGTGTTAAATTTACAAAGGATGAAAGCAGTGAATCCCAAATAGGTCTGGTCTCCCTAGGGAGCTGGTAAGGGGAATAGCTGCGCTAGCTTCTATACCATACCATTGCAAGCACTAAACCTAGAATTCGTATGTGTGCATCTTAGTAATCATCTGCTCATAGCTTTCAAGGAGGATCTTTTAGTGGTGTTATCAAAAATTATAATAAGGAAGTAAGTTCTCTTGCATTAAACTAAGATCTACTTGAAAAGCCATTGGAAATGCTTTAATTCTTTGATTTTTTTGAGAATAGTGAGTTTTACAAATATTTACATTATTGAAGCAGAACTGATTTTTTCTGTGTGGTGAGTTTTTTTGTTTTTCATGAAGTGGTCATTTTAGAGACAAACGATTCTGTAAGACCTTGAAAGAAAAAGGTCGCTTAATGCAGAATGTGCATCTGTACAATTTATACTCCAATTAATATCCTGAATCATGGCAGACAACAGAGTTAAAAATTACTACGGTTTCATGCCAAAATCCATAACATAACATTCATTTTGGTCTGCATAATATAATTTTATTTGGAGAACATATTTGACTAGATGAAGACATTGGAGTGTCTTGGATGAGAGTCTGGCAGTAATCCCATATATTTGCCATCATTATATTATATGGTTGAAATTGATTGAAAAAATCCCTTCCTTTTGGAAGGCTTCCTTCACCTTCCTGTGGCTTTCCTAGGGAGAATTTAATAGTTCTGGAAGGATATAAATGCAATTAGGTTAAAAAAAATGTATATAGAAGTTAGGAAATGTTCAGGCAGTTTCCTGAAGGATTCAATTCTTTCCCAGACGGAGAAGCCCTGGGGCTTCATACAGTTGGAGCTGGGATATGGTGGACATAACGTATGCAGGGAAGTGGTGCAACTCTTGCAAAACTTTATCTTAAATTGTTGCTGTACAACACAACAATAATCAAGGATTTTAATGTAACAGATTGACTGTTCCCTTTCCAGATGGTAATAACATTTTCTTGTAGACCTAAAGAAAGTATATATGTAATATGAAGCATGGGAAGAAAAATTAATCAAAAAATCAGCAGTTTACATGATAATAAAAGGTACCCATTTGAATACCTTCTGGATGTTGGTTTAAACAAGAGTTATGTCCATAAACTACCAGAGGATTTCTGAAAAACCTCATCCAAATTGCAGAATACAGCTAACTGTATTTTAGAAATCTTTCAATTTCTAAAAAAAAAAAAAAAAAAGCCCAGACTGATCAGTAGCCTAATGCATTTACCCTTGGGAATCCTAGAGTATCACTTTAAGTGATTAAGTAATGGGAAAAGAGCTTAATCTCTTACAGCTTGTCTACAAGTAAGGAAGATCAAAGACAGAGTGATCAGGTTTGCCAGCTTTGCTGCTTTTTTGAGACTAGGAAATTAAAACAGTTCCTCGTAAACTTAGATTTGTAGTCCTGTCCTGAACAAATACGTTCATAAATATATGGGAACTTGAAGAAAAGAATAATTTGTCATATCTCAAGAGAAAGCTATTACCTCCTTTAAGAACTAATATATCAATTTACAAAAGGTCTGTCAGCTTGGTGAGATTAGCTCCAGGATAGCACTGGCTGAAATTTCTCATCGGAGTTGTTCTGCTTGAGCAGAAGACGCAGTGTGCAGACAAACTGTGCCACATGCTTCTTTGGCTCCAAAACCACCTCTTAGCTCTGGGCCTTCCAACACTGGGCAGGACACTTGGACATATCCCTCCTAGCTGTGTGGTGGTCACCCAAAGAAACTGGTACTCTTGTCATGCTCAGTTGTGGTGAAAGTGGATCTTCTCAGAGGATTTCTGGTTTCCCAGACTTTCTTGAGTGGTAGTTGATCTGATGTCTGAAGCAGATTTCCTTAGAAGTGATATGAGAAATCAGGTCAGTCTGGTGTTGGGTGGGATCCTCACTCAAGGAACCCCTTGGTCATTTTTATATTTGCTAATATGTGTTTTACACTTACGTTGCTTTTTCTTCCATTTGGTCTGCAACACTTTTGCACCCAAACTTACTGTTTAAAGTGCATTTTACACATGTTAGATACTTGGGCTTGTTTTTGTTTGTTACCCTGGAAAACCAGTTCTGCCCAGCAAAAGTGTAACAAATTAGCTGTAGCCAGCTGATCGGTAGAGGAATTGCTGTTTATACCTAAATTGAGCAAAAACAAAGCTCCATAGAAGTGAAGGCAAATGTAAACAAAGCAAGCCTGGCAAACCTCAGTTGGGAGTCCTTGGGAGCACCATACAAAGCCTGTGGCCTGTTACTAGCAGTGGCAATGCTCAGTTTTGGGGTTGCCAGTACTGGGCAATTACAGGGTTTCAGGGTTACACAGCCTAAAGCACTTCACAGTTTTCTGCACTAGTTACACAGACATGATAGCCTGCTTGGAGAAGTGCTAAGAGCAGTTGAACCTTGCAAGAATGCTCACACTGAGACTTGCCACAATATCTGTGATTGCTGATGCCATTACGTTGATACCTGAAAATCGTATTGGGTGCTTTGTGCAGGGAGCTTACTAAATACACAGGTCTGACCCATGCTCGTTTTGGAGAATACAGTGCTAGCTCGGGTGTTATGGTATCGCACCTTGCCGTGCCACGTACGCACAGGCAGGGAGAAGTATATGCTGGTGGAGAAGAGCCATCCAGAAGTAAATCCTCATTTTCTCAGGCACAGGGGCCACGACTGTGCCTGGGAGCAGAGCATCCTAGTTCTTACCCAGTGTGCCATGCTGAGCATCAAGAGAAAAATTGACTGCTAGCATGGCATGGATGTTCACCAATAACCTGATCCAACCAAATCATTATGTGCTTCACTGTAGCTATCACCGGGTAGGTGCCGGTGTATGTAGCTGTTACATTTTAATCCGTGTAATTTCTGATTCCTGGGGAGGCTTGCTATAGTGATGTTATCTTCAGGTGCTGTGCTATTTTCTGTGTAAATAAAAACTAGGAGGTGTTGCTGTGTGAAACGCAGGGCAGTTTCCTTCAGAACCTCGAGGTGGCCTCTGTTAAAAATAGAGCTTTGAGACAGAGATGTTTCTTGAAGAGTAAACATTGGGCAAAGGTTCTTGGAAACCTTGCAGATTTCCAGAGGGTATAATTTCTACAGGAGTATGTGTGAAACTAAGGAAAATTGCACTTTAAATATAATTAGATTAATTTTTGTTGTGTTGTCCTCCACTGTGAAGCTGACTTGCAAAACCTTGAAATGGTTATGCTTGGAAAAGGGGTGGCAATGGCTTCAGAAAAAGGTCAATGTGAGGTGGTGTTGGAATTTTCTTTTGGGCTAAGGCCTCTCCCTTTCTGCTTATAGATGTCTACATGCTCTTATATAAATATCATTAACAGGAGAGTGAGTGTAATTAATCTGTTAATGTCGAGGTTGGTTGTGAACCTGTATCTTTACTTGCATACTTCAGAAATAGTTTTGAATGTTGCTGTTTTGGAAAATGCTCAGTGTTTACCATAATGACTTCATTTTTGCCAGTCACTAGCAAAAAAACCATGCATTTGAAAAAGGAGAGGATATTGCAGAATTCTTGTGGGTTTAAAGGTGATTTTTTTTTTTTTTCCTTAAAAAGGAGAAAGGAGCAAGTGTAATTTTACAATGAGCAAGAGAGAAATTGGTATACTTGGTCAAAAGAAAAGCTTTCATATCTAAGTGTAATTGAACAGCCTTAGGAAAAAATGTACGGGGATTCAAACTATGTTTAATTTAATAAAGAACTTTATGGAGAGAAACCTTGCAGATGATTAAAAATGCCTGAAATAACATTTTTCACTGTAAATCTTGCACCTGTGAAATTTCATTTGATAGATAAATTATTCTGGGCAAGGGACCAAAAGGAAGTAGCCGAATGACAGCAATCTGATAAGGGAATGAGAATGTATTGTAGCCAAAAAGATGTGGGTGCATTTTTTTAAATCCTTTGAATGAGTAACAATCTTGTTAGACTTCTCCAATTAAATATTATATTTTTAAGCAATTTTTGAAACACCTGTTGAGTTTAAACAGTTTAATGAAATGGTCTAGGACTTACATTTTTCAAATATCTGTGCTGGCTGCTGCTACAAAGTTTTATTTCATTAGTTTTTAACTTAGTAATTTAGTTACAATTTCAAAACCATCACTACAAACTTGTATACTTGACTTTGATTTAATTTCAGTGATTGAGAGAAGGCAACCAAAGGAAGAGCTCCAAAAAATGACCCTGCTGTGTAAAAAAAATTCTTAAATAAAGTACCTATTCCTAATACAGTAGAGCATAAATTTGCATTAGATATGTCAAAAGTAATCAAGAATTTGATAGACTCTGAGGATTTTACTGCTTTTACGTGACACTTAAATGATTATTTTCTTGTTCTAAGAAGAGTATGAATAGTTAAAAATGCCCTAAAGTCAGAGGAAAAGAAAACATGGGGTTAATTGATTAAAAAATGTGTAAAGGGAGAGAACGTAACAAATACTTGGTTAATTTTCTGCTTGTAAGGGGTATTTCTGTCAGGTATATTTTCTGGAACTTGATTTTTCAGATAATTTCCATCCATATGGGTAGGCCTTAGGGGACTCTTACCTTCCTCACTGTATTCTGTTACCAGTGTCTCATGGATGCAGAGATACACATACCCAGCTACCCAAACACAGTATATGTATGAATACATATATGGGATGTTTCTCTTTTCCCTTCTTTCTTACATCTGAACTACGGACTAACTAGGATTTGGACGTCAGATGCCCAAGTGTCTTTGAATTGGACAGGCCTCTTTAACTAGTTTTCAGCTGCTTAAGGTTACTGTGCTCTCCCTTGTACTATCATGTCACTCTCCCTGTAGAGTGACAGTGATTTCCTTTAAGTAGTGCCAGAGCTAGCAATTTTTAATGTGATTTGACTGTGTTTAATTTTAAAACAATGAATTGCATTACTGGCAATAATGCAAAGATGTTATGCCATTCATTCAGCTGCAACAAAATCACACTTTCCTGGATAGTGTAAAAGAAGAAAGGGTTCTTTTTTTTTTTTTTTTTTTTTTTTTCAATTGCTAAAGTACACTTAGGAACAATATAGAAGATGCTTGTATCAACTTTTTCTGTCACAGAATATTATATATTCACTTAGTTAATCTAAAAATTTATTAAGTCTGAGGCCATAAAAGGCAAGTATTTCCAAAGCTTCCTTTAATGAAAACAATTCTTTTCTCTGTGTAGGAAGATATTTTTTGTTGACACAATCGAGTTCAGTTAAAATGAAGAGAACATAAAATGTCAAATTTAATCTGATTCTGATATATGGAATCACATTTAAGTTAGTATAGGATTATTGTTTTCATAAATCAATTGATTGAATAATGCACATTGAGTTGTAGGCATAAAACTAAAAATATCCTAGAAAAATATGTGCATTGAATTAACCCATAAATCCATGGTTCAAGTTGCAGGCCTTACCATCATGCAGTTCAATGATATCTGACTTTAGAGGTGAATTAATACTTGGTTATTATTTTGAAGGTTCAGGAGCTGAATTAAAATAATAAAAAATCATTTTAATTCTCATTGAAATGGAATTTTCCTGAGGGAAAATCTTGTTCTCTCTCAGGGGAAAAAAGCCATCCTTTAGCCTATGCAAGCTAATGTTGTAAGGTCTTTAAAAAAGGGACTATGTCCCATTTATGAAAATTCTTTCAAGTTTTCTTAGCAGCCATCTAAGCCATCCAAGGCATAGAGAACCCAGGGTTCCATCTGCTTTTGAATGGAACAGAGAATTTGTTAGTGTTTTGTCTCACATTTCAGAAGTACTTAGTAACTAGTGGGATAAAGTCATCCTAATGTTGTATTTCATGTGCGAGCTGTTCCATTTCATGCTAAGTATACACGTATTACTGAGAAAACAGGAGGTTTTTTAAATAGCCAAAGATTGCTACAGTAATCTGAGAGGTGATCTGTTCTGAGCTCCAACTTCTGCTGCAGTGGTGATTTGATATTTACATCAAATAATATTTGCTATTTATATGAAAAAGAACAGGATTTGCAAGAACTGCCAAAATGTTTTCTGCTTCATAATGTGGTGTACCAGGGTGTTCAGACAGATTGTGGAGTCTCTATCATTACAAATGCCCCAAACCCAACTGGACATGGCCCTGAGATCCACCCTTACACCCAGTTGTCACAGACTGCGTAGGCTGGCAGTTTTCTTTCCTCTGTCTCCTTCCCCTCAGCCTTGTTCAAGAGGCTTCTGTAGACTTTAACACTGATGATGACTTACTGTATTATGGTTTGACATATAGAGGGCATGCCGTAAAGAACTGTAAAGGCATTTCACAGTGTATGCATTCTTTTTATAGCGGAATACTCCAATTAAACATTCAGTTGAACAAAATTTAGGTAGTAATTAAAAGTGTTTAACCCACATAAAAAATTTTATGTGGGCTATACAATTAATTTTATTACAGAAATTGCATTTAACTTAAGAACTGATGACCTTATCTTAATGCACTAATGTATTCTTCATTAAAATGAAACATCCTGTTAGCCAGGCAATAACCAGCAAGAAAGGAAGAGATGGAAAAGGTCCACAATATACCATGTACAACATCTGTCTTAAAGAAAAAAAATAGCCAGTAATGCAGCATTTTTCAATTTATTACTGTGTCAGACTGGAAAGTTTAAACTGTAATTAAATGGATGGGAACTGCTAATACACTGTCATTTTACAACTTGGATGGCTTCTACTGCTGAGCTGTCCTACCTCCTTCAGTAAATTACAGCTGTTGCTCAGTCTTTTCTGCAGGCTTTTACACGTGGGATATATTAATCATCAAGGAAGATTATTGAATGTGTTTCCAGACATAGGAACAGCCAATATTTCTTCTGTCAAATCCAGCTTCCACCTGTTTGCTACAATGTTATATGTGTTTTTAGGGGTTTCTTGTATTCATGTTGCATGCCAATAATAACATGCGTCTAGCAGATGAAGTTATCTAAAAGACTTAAGATGATAAACTTGTAGAAGAGTGAATATGTGAATAACACTGGTTTTGCTGTCATGAGATAGTTTCTTTAGTACCAAAATGTAAGTATTATGATATCATTGTTTATTACTAGGACCAAACAATATTTTTGGCAACATTATACTACAACTAGTAGGGGAATTTTTTTTTTATATGTAACAAGTGAGTAATGTTAATGGCTTGCGTACAGAAACTTAATCAAGGCTGTGTACTAGTAGTCAGTTTAGAAGCACAGGCTAATAGGGCTACATTTCCTTTTATCTCAGAAAAATTGTATTGTTAAACTGTTTTTGATGGGAAGTAAAAGCATTTAAGTTTTTTTTTTTAAATCATGTTTGTAGATCTCAAGTTCTTGTAAACAGGTCATGTTGGGTACAGCATGTTGTTTAAAAAAAAATAATTCCTAAGGCTTGTTCATTCCTTGTCATTGTGGAGAAATCCTGTTTTGGATCAGTTTGTGATTCTCATTAACATTAACAAATTGATGGATCTGATATACCCCACTCCCCCAAGAGTTCAAACAAAAAAAACAAGAATGAAAAAAAGCCAAGAAGCAAACCAGGAACAGCTCTCTCTCTGGTTTAGAGTGAAGAGACCACTTATTCTCTTTGGAGAAAGAGGCAATGGAAGATTTTTCATGTTAGATATTGAGTCTGTTGTAGAGGTGACCTCAATAGATGAAATTCCCATTCCCAAGGACAGTGATGAAGAATGCAAGAATAGTCTTCTCCTTACTTTATATAGGTGGCTTGGTAGGCTTTATAGTTTCTTATGCTTAGCTGATAATAGTGTTCATTCTTTCTTTAAGTGGGATCTTCTGAAAATGTATTTTCGTTTTGGTTTGGATCAAATACTGTGATTGTAGAAAACAAACAAAAAATTGTGCTGCTTCTATTCAGAAGCAGTGAAAATACTCTGTGCTTCTTACAGCTTTTCAAAAGCATGAACCACAGAAGACTATCCTGTGTAAACAACTGCTGGGCTAATTGTCTTGATGCGGTAGTTAAATTATTTGAAGAAAAAGGTTTTACCTTCATCTTACCTAGCTGTGTGGTTTTTTTTATGTGGCGGTGTGCATGCCTGTGCATGTGTCTGTTTTACTTTAGCTGATGACTGTTGTCAAGATGGTAGAGAGTAAACTGGGATAGATAACCATCTGTGTGAGTTTGATTTTTGGGGCAGGAAAGCATGTCTGGAGATCATCTAGTCCAGCCCTCTGCTTAGGTCTATGTCCAGTTGGGTTTTGAGTATGTCCAGCGATGGAGACTCCATAGCTTCTCTGGGCAACCTGTTACAGTGTCTGACCACCTTCACAGTAGAAAAGTGCTTTCTTATGTGTAGGTGGAGTTTCCTGTGTTTCAGTTTGTGTCCATTGCCTCTTGTTCTGCCACTGGGCACCACTGACAAGAGCCTTGGCTCCCTCTTCTGTATCCTTCCATCAGTTATTTGTACACATGGATCAGATCCCCGGAGCCTTCTCCACTCCACGCTGAGCAGTCCCAGCTCTCAGCCTCTCCTTGTGAAACGGACTCTCCAGTCCCTTAATCATCTTGCTGGCCTTTTCCTGGACTTGCTCCAGTATTTCCCTGGCTTGTAGTGGGAGCCCTGCACTGGACCTAGCACTCCCAGGTATCTCTCACCAGTGCTGAGCAGAAGGGAATGATCATGCCCCTCAACATGCTGGCTACCCTCTGCCTAATGCTGCTCAGGAGGCTGTTTGTCCTTCTTTGCTCTAAGAGTGCATTGCTTGAGTTGGTGTCCAAGCTGGTGTCCGCTGGGACCCCCAGGGTTTTTTCCACACATCTGCTTTCCAGCTGGTCAGCCCCCAGACTATATGGTTGCATGGGGCTTTATTCCTCCCCAGGTGCAGGACTTTGAATTTCACATGGTTGAAATTCATACAGTCCCTGTTGGCCCATTTCTCCAGCCTGTTGAGATCCTTCTGAATGGTAGCACAACACTCTGGTGCATCAGCCACTCACGCCAGTTTTGGGTTGTCTGCAAAAATGTCATGCTTTGTGTAAAGATTAAACTTTCATCTCTATTGGAGAAATAATTAATACAGACAACCTTGAGACTGAGACTGCTGAGTGCTATTCAGCTCTTGGTTTTCAGAATGACTGGATGACAATTATAAATATTTTTTTGCCTTTTTTTTTTTTTACTAGGTATTTTGCCATAAAAATGGCTATGGTCTTGTGGTCAGATACCCTGAGTTTCTTTGGTAATTATTTGTTGATGTCCTGTGGATGATGGTAATAAAATGAAACTGATGGTATTAGCTAAGCTGTTTGGTGTCGATAATGATCCATTGTCCACAATAATGTTTCTAAATTAGATTTTTTCACTTTGATATTTATTATTATTGGTGTTATTGTATATAGGTTTTTATTTCAAAATTACTTTTTTTGGGGGGTAATTACAAGATATATGCGTATCAAGTGGGATATACCTCCAATTTCTGCAAGATGTTATGACACTGCAGTAGTTGAAATCCTACTATTGTCAAGGAATGGATGGATTCCCTTCAAGAAGCTTAATTTTTCTCAGGCAGGAGGGGGGATTGGAACATAAATTAACTTATGGCTTTTGCTTATTTTTGCACTATCCAATAAACTCAACCAGGCTTCAGGGAACTAGGTACCCCCAGTAAATACAAGATAGGTATTAGTATTGAAGTTTTAAGCACTGTTATTTTTACCTTATTGTGAGTGAGCAAATCATACGGCAGTTGTAAAGTATTTTATTTATTTTTATGTTCAGTCTTGCCTTTAACAATACTGCTGAGAATCTGGAACTTTTTTTGACTATGTGCTCCTCTCCCTGCATGTGACATGCTTGTGTTGGGGGTGTTCCTGGAGTACAGAAAGATCACTTGAGGGGTTTAATCAACGCATGCAAAACATCTTACTCATGAACGCGTACCTCAGGTAGGACCACAAACTCAAGCAGAGCCCTAAGCTTCTTGTCTCTTATGGATATGATGCTGAAGATGCTTCAACTGTAAAAGACCTACCAAGTGGGAAGGAGTCTGTTCAGATACCTACTATGAGACTGTGTGTGAAAGTGATTTACTTGCTGAAATGGCAGGTGACAAAGGAAAGTAATGGGTGAAAACCTCAGTGGTAGGGTAAGGTTTCTGCACAGTGGAGAGTAGGGCTTGTGAGGTTCTGAGGTGTGGCGAGAGATGCATTATCTCTGGATGTGGCCCCAGAGGCATGTTACCAGCTTGGTAGGCCATGACTTGGGGTTTAATGGCCTCAGCACCTGACACGTGGCAGATACCTTAGCAGGAGGCACTTGGTACTTGGGATAGGGCTGAGATTATGTTGGCAGGGAATCTGTAGGTCTCCAAAACATCACTCCTGCTGCCAACTGGGAGGGAGAGAGAAACCTAAGTTTTTCCTCTTTGGTGCCTCTCCAGTTTATTTTTTTTGGCTTCTCGCTGACATCCAGTAAGGATGCAGGCTTTTAAGCCTCTGCAGGGCAAAGCTAAGGAAGTTACTTGAAAGGCCTAATCTCTTTGTCTTTTGCCAGGAAGGAATTAAAAGCATTCTTATCAGGGCACGTGCTATTGCTCACAGGAATCAGGAACTGTTTCTTAAACACCTTCTTAGCTGTCCCTAACCAAGCACATGTTTTCAGTTTCTCTTGGAGCAAAGGTCAACAACTGAGCACCCCCTGTTAGAAGGGATTTAACCTGGCCTATGTGACTTTGCATTCAAGTGGACTAAAAGCACTGATGCTGTAAAGGGCAGATGAGATGTGGATGGCAAAACTTTTTCTTCACTGTTTTTCAGAGTCTTCTGTCCCTGTGCACGTTCATCACTGCAAGCGTACCTGGCGTGAGCACATGCAAATCCATCACTTTTACTACATGCCTGTCATGCTAGTGAAGACAAACTTGAAGTTCAGAGGTGAAGAACCTAAATGTGCATGGGAAACTCATCCCTCCACAGCAGCTAGGATAAGGCAGGTTATTCTGCAGTCTGTTAAATTTCAGTCTGAGCTTCCTAGAAACACAGTCACCCTTAGCAGTCACATAGCCTGGCAGCAGAGCAAACACCTGGTTTGGAGTGGCTAGATGTTGTTTTTGGGGATCCTGGACTGGTGGGGTGACAGGTATCTGTATAGATAAGACAAAATTGTTATGGGAGGTGGAAATAGTGTGCTATTTACTTTGTGAAAACACAAATGTGAAAAATAAACTGAGGGAAAGAGAACAAAAGGTATATACTGTTTGTTAATTAACAGATATTAACAGAATATTAATGAGAATAGGATGAAAGAAGAGTTCATCTGAAATCTTAATGTAAACTAAAACTTGGTCAAAGCTAATAAATATAGATTCTGTATTTGATTAATCATTTTTTTGCTGTATATTTTTGGATTATTTTTAGTAACTTTCCTACCTCTGAAAAAGTAATTGTGATTGGGCATCAGTGAGTAGTAATAGTAACTGGAAGTCAGGTGATGCAACAGATAGTGCAGGAATGGCTGCTCTTCCTTATATTGTTTCACCATAAAGAAACAAGAATTAAAATAAGAGCCATTGTGGTCAGACTAGGCAATGTTGGTTGCCAGACTGTAACTATAGAGGGAGCCTGTACTCCATCTAGGGAAACATGCCTTGATGTGCACTGAATTTAGAAGAAATATGTGTCCTTCTGCTGGCATGACAATCTGAACTGCCTGGGTGGCATCCAAACTTATGTAATTGCAGGACCTAGATGACATTAATCATTCAACCACAAATTGAGTTTCAAGCTAAAGAAGTATTTGTCTTTCTTTCAGCAAATACACCATTCTTGAATACATAATCATTTCAAATGTTTGGGCTTTGGGAGAAAAGGTGAGCACAATGTAGAAGAAAGAATATACTGAAAAAAAATCAAAACCTGCCTGCCCAGTTCAATGTGCTTACTTTTAGTGAATAACTATTTTCTTCTTATTTTAAAAAATTTGTATTTCCTTTGAGACCGCTCAACTCCTTATATACTTTTCATGCTTACAGACCTAGAAAATCCTACAGTAGATGTCTATATAGTGAAAAGAGACACAGATTTTTAATATTTTGCTTGAATATAAGCATTAAAGAAAGTCCATAGCACTAATACCCAAGAACCTGTATGCAGTATGAAAGCAGAACTTTATCTGCATGCTGTTTGGATTACTCATAAAGATGTTTCTTTTCAAAGATAAGCACTGACCTTGTACAACTGCCTGTCTGCCTCAGTCTGGGATTATATAACTGGAGGTGAGAGAAGCAGGTGCATATGAAAAAGACGATATAAAATCTTTAAATAGATGTTTATCTTGGAGGATTCAGTACTGTTTTAGAGAGAGGTATTGAGAAAGGGTGCTTTGATTTCAAATATTTCCTTAGTAACATTGTGGTGGAGTGGTAACTGGTGTGCAAAACTGTTTTGATAGTGGTGCAAGCTTCTGTGTTCCCCATGTGAAGGCAGCAGGCTCTTCCAGTTGAGATGGCTCAGTTTTTTTGTCCTACAGATTCTGCACCAACATCGATCATGTCTTCTCAACTCTGCAGATAAATTTGGAAATTTCGAGATAAAGCTTCCACTAGTGTCAAAGAACAATTTTGGGAGGAAAACTGTTTAGACTTCAAGGTTTTAGAGCAGCCTTTAACTTGTGACACAGTTTCCTGAAGTATCATGGGTGCTGGCTGTTTTCATCATTTCTCTGTAATCTCTGTATCTTGGATAGGGATTATGACATTCCTATTTGCTTCAAAGATGCCAAGATTGAGTAGCAAAGTAATAAAGTAGGGACTGAAATGTCAGTGATGCCTGTAAAGTAGTAGTTCTGAGCTTGTGCATGGTTCTGTGGTTGGACTTTGTTGTGAAACAGATCAATTGTAGTAATGTGCAGTAACTATGAGGTTATATCTTTCCAGCTGTCAACACTGATTACATTTCTTAACTTGTGTTTTTCCTTTAGGTGGTATACTTCACTATGTATACCAAATTGATTTTGTGATTGTAGTTTTGTATAGATGTTGGTATAATTTGATTACAGTAACTTACCAGAGACCAAAACAAAGCATTTCATTGTCTTTCCAGTCAACCACCTGTAATGATGGTCATCCTTTATTTTCAACTTCCTGAAATGGTGGTTGTTATGAAAAGTACAACAGTCTGCTTTTGTTTTGAAACTTGTTCTGCTTATTTTTTTTTCACATCGTATAGGCTGCATGTATTGCAGTCCCTTTCAAGTTTCTCCCAATCTTCTATCTTTATTTAAAAATTATTTTCCACGTTGTATTCCACAATTTTGCATAAATCTCTGTCAAACAGCAGTTTAGTGAGTGTGGGGTCTGTTTCCTTTGGATATAGATCTGGACTCCCGGTGAAGTTTTGTGCAACGTCACAGGATTCTGCAAAACTTGTGAGTAAATATTTTTGTAGGGTTAATAGAAATTTCGTGTACCAAAGGCTTTTGGAGATAAGTCTTGGAGAGAGTTGTTGGCAGATATGGCTAAAGAGCAAGCTGTTTAGTGAGATGGAAAGTATAGCACCAAATGTAATGTTTTAGTCCCTTGATGCAAGATTGTTACCCCCTAATTAAACTCTTATCTGGTAGCTATAGAGATTGCAGAAGGGTATAGAAAAAGCTGTCGCCATTTTAAGAGGAATGCTCGGTGGGAGAGGTGTTCTGAGTGCAGACATATGGAAGACAGTGGATGATGTACTCTGAAACATGGTAATTTAAATGTACTATTTCTGCTGAAGGGCGGGATTGAAATCAGCATGCCTATTCAACATACAAGAAATTAAATTACAGGTGTTGTTACATGCTGATTCAGGTCCATATGTTAAAATAATTTGGGGGAGGAACTAACTCTCTCAACGTTCTTTTCAAAAGGGATCCCAACTTCTTGACGTTGCTATAGCTCAATTGGTAATTAAAATAAATCTTGAAGCAGGAAAGAGATAAAACGTGCAGTGCATTTTTGTTCTTTTGCTGATACACATGTAAATTGCATTTACATTTCTGCAAGTTACTGAGTAAAATCTCTCACTAGTAAGACAGAGAACAAACGTGTTATCTTGCAACTTCTTGTCAGACCGTAGTGATCTTCCAAAAGATTTATCAGATAAAACATGAAAATCTACACATGGTATGATATTGTGTGACTTCATTTAGTAAAAATCACTTCGTGCTTAAAGATAATCAAATATAACAGTTTTTTATATAAAGCAGAATAACAAATGTGACTTATGTAGGGAAGCATCACCTTGCCACCCAAGTTCTTAACAGGATTCTTGCTAGAGTGGAACAGGTTTTCACTCCCTATTTTTCCATGAAAAATAAATCTAATATTTGTAATAGTTTAAATGCTAGTCAATTAGAGGAATCCATTTAAGCCTGCTGATATCTTTACTGTCATTTTTTTTGTGGGCTGCCATTCTAAGTATGAAAACAAGAAAAACCTTCTGTTGAAGGCTGTTTTTACAGTTCACTCTACAGTGGGGGCCAGGAGCATCACAAATTAATGTCCCTAGAAGATGAAATTACTAAAATATCAATGGATTAGTCAACACTTGTGTGATATTTCAAAGAGTCTGAGGAGTAGAAAGGTTTTTCTAGAGACAAAGCAATAAAATAGATATTTTATGTGTGCCACTTTACTGGCTCTTTGTTTAGCTGAAATAAATCTGTATGAAATGGCATCATTTAAAAAACTACACAATCTGTGGGAGTTGATGATGAATTTTTAATTTTAGAAAGACTGGCTTTTTACAAAATAAGCCTCATGATCTAAGATGTAATGACTACAAATTGCTGTTTTAAATGTCAAGGCTGTGGCTTCATTATTTTTTGCACATTAAATAATGATTTTAATAAAAGTCTAGAGTTCATGTTCTCTTCTGAAAGCTATTACCTCTCAGCTACTGGCATATACCTCTTTGTCTAGAGGGCAAAGTGAACAACATCTCATATTTTTCTTAGGCACTATATGAAAGCATTAATTTCCTCCTGAAGCTTTGATGGAACTCCAGTGCTGTGGGGCAAGTCAATGCAAAATGATCACATTTTCACTCATAATCAATATAGCTGTATGACAGTGGGCATCTATTTTTCATTTCAGAGTTCAGTAAAGCTGAATGACGTGTGGATTTTCTGTAAAACGATCCTTTTGAAAAGTGGGATGGAAATAGCATTTTTAGCAGGAGGCTGAGTCCATTTGCTAATTGCTGCAGTTGCCTCCCAGCAAAGAAAGATCTCTGTGTTTCACTACACATACACCTTTTCCCTTATTGCTTGCCTGTCACATTTGCATAAATCAGATACTTGCCGTTTTCCTTAAGAAAAGAAAATAACTAGCTATTGATTTCATTTTGAGTTTTTGGTGTATTTTTTTTTTCCATTTCAGTTGTTCTGTCTAATCTTTGGCTTCTTACACCAGTGTGATAGAATCAAAAGCTGCTGTAGACCCACACAGGCCTTGTTCATTATTGAGAGAAGAATGATGAAAGAAAAGAAAAATGTGTTTCTAAGACAGAAATTTAAGTTAAAGCATCTATTTGTGTGATTCTAAAGTTTTTAAGTGACCAGACATAGAAGTTTGAACATTTGCATATTAGTTTAGAAAGTAGTTTATGTACTAGAGAGAAAACTCGTGCTAGAAATGTGCTATAATAATTTCTGACAAAAAATATGTGGTTAATACTTGCATTATCAAGTGCTATACTTCTGATGAAAAGTAACTAACTTCAGTTTACTGTTACTTTGAATACTGCTCCAAAGGTTTGCAGAGGCACCAAAAAAAAAAAAACCAACCCAAACCCACACTTCAACTGGTAGAATGTTCTCATGTGAGGTATTTTGAAGCAGCTTCTTGGCACAGGACAATAGAGATACAAGTCTTTTTCAAAATAGTTTTTATTGGGTCTGCATGGCAGGGTTTTGCTAGTGGAGGAGCTACAGGGGTGGCTTTTGTAAGAAGCTGCTACAAGTTTCCCCCATGTCCAACAGAGCCAATGCCAGCCAGCTCCAAGATGGACCCACTGCTGGCCAAGGCTGAACCTGGCAGTGGTAGTGCCTCTGGGATAACAGATTTAAGGAGGAGGAGAGTGGGAGGAAACCTGTGGAACAGTCTGAGAGAGAAGTGAGAATACATGAGAGAAACAACTCTGGAGACACTCAGGTCAATGCAGAAGGAGAGGAAGAGGTGGTCCAGGTGCCAGAGCAGATATTCCCCTGCAGCCTGTGATACAGCCCATGGTGAGGCAGCTGTGCCCCTGCAGGCATGGAGGGTAATGGTGGGGAAGAGATACACCTGCAGTCTCAGGAGGATCCCACATCAGAGCAGGTGGATGCACCCAAACGAGGCTGTGACCCTGTGGGAAGCCTGCCCAGGTTTGTGGCAGGACCTGTGGACCCATGAAGAGAAGAGCCCATGCTGGAGCAGGTTTGCTGGCAGGACTTGTGACCCCATAGGGGACCCACACTGGAGCAGTTCATGAAGAACTGCAGCCCATGGGAAGGACTCACATAGGAGTTCATGGAGGACTGTCACCCATGGGAGGGACACCACGCTGGAGCAGGGTAAAAGTGTGAGAAGTACTCCCCTGAGGTGGAAGGAGCAGCAGAAAAAACATGTGATGAACTGACCACAACCCCCATTCCACATCCCTCTTTGCTGCTGAGGGGATTTCTCATTCCCCTACTCTGATTTGTTTGGTAATAAACTAAACTAATTTCCCCAAGAGGAGTCTGTTTTTCCCATGTTGATAATTGATGAATGATCTCTTTCTGTCCTTATCTCAACCCACAAGCCTTCTGTTATATTTTCTCTCCCCTGTCCAGCAGAGGAGCAGGAGTGAATAGAGCTGCTTTGGTGGCCGCCTGGCATGCAGCCAGGGTCAACCATCAACAAGAGTTTAGTATTGGTTAGTTTGAAAAATACTAACAAACTAGAAAATCTCAATATTTCCTGTGCCTCAGCCCCAGTTACTAACATTTATTGGGAATGTAGTAAATTGTTCTTATTATCAAGTGTTCAAGATTTAGAATGTGTTCATATATGACATTTTAATCCCTCAGGAGAAAAAATAGAGGAAACATCTCTTCAAGGATAGAAAATATTAGCTCTTTGAAGGGTTAGAAATAATTTTAAGTAATAGAGTAAGTTAAATTGAAGATGTTTAAAATTTCTTTTATAGACTAAAAATTACAGGCAGTCAGTTGTAAAACTTTTGTTCCTATGTTTGTTGGAAGATCCTCCTACAGATAACTTAATGTGAATAGGAGGCTGATCTCCAGAAGTTCTGCACTCAGATATGTAATAGGAGGCATGTGAACAGAATGTTTAAGTTTAAAAATTAAAAAGGTGTTTGATTTGTAAAATCTGACGTTACTTTTCCATCATTTGCCAGGGATGTAGAACTTGAGCCTCAGCCTTAACTGAACTGCACTGATATGGCAACTGGCCACCAAGAACAGCAGTGAACTGACTGTGTTTTTTAGCTTCTTTTTGAAAGCAGTAATACTTAATAAACCCTTTTTTTCAGGTCTGTCAGGGTAATCACTTTTTTTTTTTTCCATAGAATCATAGAATGGTTAGGGCTGGAAAGGACCTTAGAGATCGTAGAGTTCCAACCCCCCTGCCGTAGGCAGGGATACTTCCCACTTGACCAGGTTGCTCAAAGCCTCATGCAGCCTGGCCTTGAACACTTCCAGGGATGGGGTATCCACAAATTCCCTGGGCAACCTGTTTTTTTTTGAAGTAGTACAATGATAAACTGTCAAATTATTTTAGTAGATTTTTTTTTTTTTTTTACTGTTTCGGTAAGGAGTTATAATTGGAAAATATTGACCTAAACCTAACAAGTCAAATAACAGCAGTTGTCAGAAATCATGTAATTATAATACTCTGATGAGAACATTGTGAAATACATTATGGAAGATTAGCTTTATTTTAGAAGTTCTATTTCTGGCAAGAAACTGACAGTGCAAAAATTCTCAGAATTCTTGTTGCTTCAAAGCATTGGTGTATAATTCTAAATTACAGTATTATGCAAAGATGTGAGGGCAGGGAGCTGAGTGAAAAGGAAAAAAACTGTTTAACTTCGGTATTCTGGGAAAACAAACCTACCATTAGCTCACATGAAAAAAGAGGCATCAAGAAGCCCCTTTTTGACTCCATATATGTAATTGGGACCTTGAACTTCCCTTGCAGCTGGATCAATACCTTTTGCACAGCTGCAGCTGTCTGTGAGGTTGCTTCTCCTTCCATTACCTGGTGTTCTGAGCTGGTTTTATGGATTGTTCCAAATACACTGCAGCTGATTATTCTTGAAAGGTGTGTTATATTTTTGCCTTGTAAAAGTGCCATAGGATTTCTTGCATGAATTTGTGTTGCAAGGAGGGAACCAGGCAAACTGCAATGATCTGACAGGTGTAGAGATGTACATTGCTTTAGCAATGGACTCACAGGTGTTTTCACGTGAAGAAGTGATGTTTGTAAATTCTTCCCCTTCTTCAGAACACTTCCACCTGCCAAAACAGCATGACCCTCCTGTTATCTGATCTGTGTGTCAGCCAGCTGTCTCCTCTTCTGGCCTCTCTTTCTGCCATAATAATGAGGAGACATCTTTTGAGGCCATATAAAAAGAAGGCTTAAAAATTAATTGTTGACAGAATATGGATGGTTTTCTAGTCTGTGTTATAATGTGCTCTTAATTTGTTTCATTTAACTAGTAAAGAAGTGATGTTGACAAGCTTTCAGCCTCATGAGATATGACAGATTAGACATCCTCACATTTAAAAATAAAAAAATGTATTTTAAAAAAATATTGACAGCAAGATGTGGAATTGTGTTTTATTCTGCAGTATCTGGAGGTCTAGCACTCTTATGAAGTGCAGATGACCACTGATTAGTCATCCTGAAGACATAATTATTCATTGGGCGCCATCTGCAAGTATGGCTAAACCTTTCAACAATTGTCTAGCTCCTGCTAACTGCCTTTTGAAGAATATGAGATCACTTAGTTGTTAAAGGTTGCTTTGGATGTACTCAATTACATTCATGTTGTTAGTAGTTTACTAAATCGAGGAACAAAAATTACACTTAAGCCAGAAAGGAAGGAGCTGAAACATTACACGCAGAATTTTCTGGTAATTTGACTTTTTTATTTCTGCAAGTAACACACAGAAACCCTCCAGTCTGGTGTTCTCCAGAATCCAACATGTAACAAAATAAGTTTGTCCTTTGTTTTTTTTCTAGAACATGTAAGTTGGGTGCATTGAAACAGCAAAGTAAGTATGACAAGGTACTCTAACTGAGAAAAGATGGGTTGTGAAAATTGTGGAAGGAAATCTGAGTTGGTGAGAGGCTGACATCAGAAGCACGTTTTGGGCAATTGTATACAGAACGAGCAGAGTCCAGATGCTAAGGTACCCAAAAGCAATGTTATCCATGGGAAATCATGGGGAAACTGTTGGGTGAGCTGGGTGCTGCCTTTGGGTCTTGAAGATCTGCACCATTGTTGAAAGATATATTTTTATTGCTGGACAGCTTTACCTTTGTTCCACAGAATGCAGCCTTCTAACAGACAGTGTTATCTGTCTAGGGTTAGGAGAGGGAAAAGGCCTTTGGTCAGTTATAATACTGTACTGCTCTTAAACATGCTTTCCAGCACAACTAAACAGGTGCATTAAATACTGCCAGCATTTGGTTCATATTCCTGCAGTTGTACTACTGGTCCAACTGGACTGCACTGCTAGTCTTTCTACATAGGTGGAAAATCATATTTGAGTCTGCTGGCCAATATTTGCAGAGTAATTAGATACAGATTAATGAAAATGTAGACTGTAGATGAATTGTCCCTGTCACTCTACTTCTGTGTATGGGGTCTCTTTCTACATACTCCTTTGTGCCCAGGATGGGCAGCTGCCTCAAACTAGGTGGAGGGCAGAATAGTAGGAGCCGTATGCTTATGGCACACTCTTGGGTGTTATTATTCCTCAGTGGCTTAAGATGCTACTAGTCAGTACCTGCACTGACCAGAGGAGCAGAAATTTCGAGCACTACTGTGACGCCTTGTATTTATGTGTCGGTGCTATTGCAGTTAGTCTGTTGCTGTGTGCAATATATTCCGCTTTATAAATGGGTAAATTTGGCAGTTGTCTGTGGTAGCAGACTGCTGAGGATGGGGAAATAATGCCTGGTTAGGAAAGAGCCTGGCCTATGCCAGGGCCAAGTGTCAGCTATATTTCCTGTTCTTTATTAGGTTGTTGAAGAACCAGAGCATTGAGCCCATCTCTTCAGTGCTCTGCGAGCTCCTCTGCCAGCAGAATTATTTTGGTCTCTGCTCTAGGTGATGCCGTGGTTTGGCTTTAGCAGTACTGATGAGCTTGCCTTGTGTTGTTTACAGCAGTGATGACTAATCCTGCAAGGCATGTTTTGCCTACTGTGAAGAAGCTAAATTTAACATTTATTTAATTTGTCTCTGGAATAAATGTTTGTCTTTATTTTTAGCCCTGTATGGCCTCTGCTGGAGCCACATGGTGTATTTTTGTGTACCTTCAAGTTCAGAGACCTGTCTAGCTGCTCTGAGTGGACATTGGAAAAGTAATTTTGTTACTACAGGAGTTTAACACGTTTTCCATTAGATATCAATGTGCTTTGGTAGAAAAGACATAGGAGCTAGTTAGGGACTCATTCTGGTTCTGCTCTGAAACACCAAGTAACCTTGAGGCACTCTGAGGTGAAGTTTCTTTGACTATTAAATGAAGATAATATTTATTTCACTTGTAGAATAAAATGTCAGTTGGAACTGATTCAAATTTATTATTAACATGAATCTTGTTACTGTAAGAGAACTCTTTCAATATTGACTATACAGTAGCTGACAGGATTGCACTGGTATTAATGAGAAGCCTGTGAAAGCAGATGAAATTGTAACATTATTAATGTGTAGGAAACCCTTGAGTATCCTGTTGATTCTGGTAGTGTTGTCCCCTACATCAGCATTCATTAATGAACTTCACCTTAAAATCCATTGTGCTCTTCTTATGTCCTAATTTTATTTCTTGTTTGTGCAGGTTAGCACATTGGTCATGATTTGAAATGGCTTTTTGGGAATTACGTGAGTTTTTGTCTTTTGGAGAGCTTACGGAGGTCTTCCTTTGTTCTCTTTTATAATCTCCTACCTCTTTCTCTCTCCAGATGTCTCCTCCTTATTTACAATAGGGAACCCTTCCCCCCCCATCCCCATCCCTCTTCCAGTTCCTTTGGACTAGTGGCACCCTCATATCTGGGACTCATATCCTATCTGTATCCTTGATTTGTGGACATTTCCTTACAGCTGTAAATCACACTTTAAAAGTTTTATCCACCACTACCCACAGATCACTGCGTGTTCTGCAGTGTATTATTACTGAATCTATAAATAAGGGAATAAATCATTGGTTTCTGACTTGCAAAGAATATGCCATGGCATATGAAAATATATCAATTTTTAATTCATATCTGAAGGTGACCCAGAAGCAAATGATCATGATGCAAGTAAAATAGAAATATGCATATAATACATTCCCTTTTGAAGAATTATATTTTAAGAGTATCTGCAGGATTTATTATTTCATATTTATAATTTGCATATGTTCCATATTTGTTTTGAATTTAATATGCCGTAATTTCACAGTCATGTAAATAAATTCAGTGGGTACTGCTGCCATCTTCTGGTCGATATGTAAATTAAACACTGATCTCCAAAATTAATTCTGATGTTTAAGTGAAATTTTCAAGGTCTTCATTGCTAAAGCTGAACTTAAAATTCCCAAACACTTTAAATTTCAGTATAGGACTCTAGATATTGGGCAGATGAGCATTTGTGGTGAGATTCACTTGAATTTAACATGACAGACTAGCACTGTTTAGTTTTTTTTTAATATGACACAATCCTGTAGAAATATTAAGGCACATTACCTGTAAATATATGCATTTCTAGATTTTGAAGTTAGATTTTTTTTTTTTAATCTTCCTTTGCAATTGTGAAGACAAAGGCCATCTGGTGCCTGGTGAGATGTTTCCCGAGTGAGTTTATGATCTATTACAGTTTCTCTTCCTTTTTTCTTTTTCTTCAACCAATGTGCTTATTCCCTTTATTTTCTTCTACCAACATTTGTGCTTAAAAAAAAAGCAAGGCAAGATTTATTTAATCACTGAGATATAGTTTTGAGTATGAGCTGGTTGTGCTTCCTTGTTAATCTGTCCATGTTCATTGTTTGTAATAAAGTGACTTTCAGCTTCATAGTGAATTCTATCACTCTAAATGAATGTCATAAAAAGCTATATCTTAGCTGCGTGCTTTCAAGTGTGCCTAAAATGTGTTAACTCTAAGAAAACTTGTATGAAACAAGTATGTTTGTGTTGTTTTCCTCATACAGCATAACGCAAAATGAAGACATCCCCCTCCCCCCCTTTCTCCTTGTCTTTTTAGTAGGTTTGCCTCATTTTGAGTACAGAATGTGAAAAGATATTATAAAAGAATTAAGTCACAGTTCTTATGATAATTTCATTTACGCATAGGCTGTTTTAAGCTGGTGGATGTGTGCAGGGTCTCAGAACTAGCACTACTATCAATCTTTAATTTCTTGTTCCTGTGAACTTTAACAAGTTCATTTTTAACACTTATTGTTGCAGTGACATTTAATGTCTTACTTTGCAACATAGGCTCACTAATTTTTAATGTTAAGTGGTTTATTGACTCATGCATGAAATGAGAGGAAAAACTTTGAAATTTTGCCTTTGTAGTATCTCTTTAAAATTCACTGCAGTCACCATGCTGCGTTTTAGCGGCAATGTACAACATTAAATTCTGTCTGATCACTCTGAAATGCCCAGAAAAGACTCTGTGCAGAGGGAGAAGTGACCAAAGAAACTACAAACTCCCTTGTAATGCTTAGTGGCTTTTTCTAGGTGGTAGAGCAAAGGCACACAATGTAACCAATTCTTATGATTATATCTCATCCAAAAGCTGAACTGGTCAGACAAGCTTCTGACTTCACTAGTTTATCTTTTTAAGCTTAGCAATATGACTGGAAGAATAGCTGGTATTCTAAATAATATGAAAAAAAGAGTAAACTTATGTGAAGAAGGGAGGAGAAAAAGGAAAGGGAAAGATGGTAAAAATCGAATAGATATTGTGAATTTGATTAAATGCAGAACTGAACATAATCTCGTTGGTTTCTTCCATGCTTTGGCTTTAATATGATAACATTGTTGCCACAGACCACAAGCCACATCATAATTTTAAAACTTTAAACAATTTTGAGTAGTAGGAGCAACATAAAAGATTAAAAGATAACTATACAAATGTGGATGCGAAATACAGCTTTCTCTTCCACTGTGGAAATTTTGTTCAAGCTCTCCATTTCTTCCTTTTTTGTGATGCCAGCTATATGAAAAAAATTCCCACAGAGGTTTTCCCTTCTCAGAATAACTTGCTGATAGAAGTGGTGTGCAGAATGGTAGGTATTCAGTCCCACTCCGAGCAGCCCTTCAGAGTCGGAATTGCCTCACTACAGTTTGAAAGGGCATATTTTTGTATCTCTTCAGGCAAAAAATATAGCAATATGTGTGTGTCTAGGTATTCCCTATATGACTCTTCGAACAAGCCTTCTTGTTTAGCAGAGTCATCTGGAATGTGTCAGGAGGACCCAACAAGGTTCTATCAGTGGGACTTTTTGTATTGGTTTCCAAATAAATTGATCCATTTAGAACTTGAGCTCTTAGTCGCAAAGATTATCTTCTTTCAGTGAGATTGTGTGGTGCTGGCTGTGACATTTTGGATATTGACAAACTCTGGTATTCACCTGAAATTTGTGGAAAAAGTTCAGTTTCAGGTAGAGTATAGTGGCTAGCCATTAGCCAGTTACAAATTATTTGCAGCATGATCCTTCCTTGCTGTAATTAATTACTTTGAAGTATGGCTTTAGTTGTTTATTTTGACAGCCTGCAAGTATACCCTTTGGAGGTGAGATGCTGACAAAGCAGTTCCTTGGGTGAAGCAGGAAGAAAAAAAAAATTTGAACTAAACTCCTCAGACCAAACATATATCCTTATTGAGAATTAGAATTTATTTGTTTATTAAAGCTCACAAAGCATGGTCCTGAAACTGCTCCTTATGTAAGAAATATGGATCATTGATAGTCTTTGAAAATAATGTGGGGAGACTGATATAAGAACAAAAGTAGAGTGTGAAGCTCTGAAGTCAAAAGAGGTACTGATGGGGGGTGATGATTTTCAGTCATACTTCCTGAAGTGGTGGGGGAGATGCAAGGAAGGTGAATCAAGCTGCCTACTACACACTCTTGCAGAAAGAAGCTCTGTCTGGAAAACAACCCTTTGCCTGTTGTTGTGGTTTAGAAGGGCCACAGGGACAGTCCTTTGTTAAACACCTGGTGGTCTGAGGCAGGGACAGGGAGGGCTTCACTCACCACTTAGGGTCATGGGCAAGAAGCTGACAGGACTTATGAAGAGCAACAAAAAAAACCCAATTAAATTTATTAACTATTTACAACAAGAAGCAAGATAGTGAGAGAGAGAACTACATCTTAGAAAGGCACTTCTCCCCCACCCCTCCTTTCTCCCCAAGGCCCAAAGGCTTTGTTCTGTACCTT
>NW_010117987.1:88046-101354 GCF_000699245.1 Pterocles gutturalis
AGACTGGCAGCTGGGCAGCTGGACTGGTCCGCCCAAGCTGAGCCCTGCCCAGGGCCATGCCACCCCCATTGTTCCGTGCCCCCTCTTAAATCTGTCATTCGCAGAGGCACCGATTGGCTCAGCCCTGGCCTGGGGTGGGTCCAGCCTGGAGCTGGGGAAACTTCCAGCAGTTTCTCACAGGGGCTAGATCGGTGGTACTCCTTTCCCCCACTCCCCTCCTGGTTACTAAACCCTTGGAGCTGGGGGTGGGGGTGAACCCTTAGCAGTCAATTACAGGAGCCACCACTGCAGATCCTCCCTTGCTACCGGCAGAGCTGGAGGGCAGGGAAACCTTTAGCAGCTATTTACGGGAGCCATTACTGTGGCCCCTCCCTGCTACCAGACAAAACCGCCCACACAAAACCGTAACACCTGTGGTTGCATTTGTTGAGGATAATGACATAGAATTTCATTTAAGAATTTAAAGAGAACATTTTAGTGAGGGGATGGGAAGAAGTGAAAAATGGAGTCTAGAGAATGAGTTAGGACAGTGGCCTCGTTGTGTTTTGACCCTAATCAGCCTCACTGAACAGCTATATTTTATTTCAGTGAGGACAGGAGAGGATTTGAGGAATAACTGAAGGGAGGCTATAGAATAGGATTTTTCTACAAACACAGACCTGTGTTTCGCCAGATGAGTTAAGACACAGCAGTATGTTGCTTAATAGATTCATAATGGCTTCTATTATGAAAGTGTTGATGTAAACAGCTAAATTAAAAATATGAAGAATGAGTATTGTCTCATTTAGTTAGAGTTTAGACTTTCTAAACCAGTACCAACCTAACTATCTCGGCTTAGTCATGTGAGTTTATTGTGTCTGGATGCAGCATCTTTCCCATGGAGTTTTGATCACTTGAAGAAACAAAAAAAACTCACTGTGTTTTTGGGAGGATGAAGATGATGGCATCAAGGCCAAAAAAAAAAAAAAAGCATTAAGAAATAAATTTAGTCTAAATTCTGTAGTCTAATTTAGTTTCTAATCATACTCCACTCTCTTCCATCATCTCTTTTTGTAGTGCTGCTGTGCTGCCAAACACAGCTTTTGTTTGGTCAGTTTTTTCCGCAAAGGTTGATTGTTATTTCCTTGCTTGTGAGGTAGTTTATTCTTGTGTATGATGTGTTTTGTGAAGCTCTCTACATCTTCATCATTCACATGTTTTTAGGCGAGCGTGTCTGCTGGACTGTCCTCATGTAGGTTGTGTGTGAAGAACATCTTGCCCTCTGAGAAGAGGCACTATGGCAGGACACCTGCAACAGGGCATCCTGCCCATGCCTGCACATATGGAGCAAGATGCAGAAATAAATAATTTGGCTGTGACAAAATTAGCTTCAGAAGCAGTATATCTGTATCAGTGTGAGGCTGTGCGGGAGCCAAGTGGCCTTGGTTTTAGGCCCTCATGTAGTATTGGTATGCCATGCTGCTACTGTCCTGCGTAGCTGTACCAACCTGCTCCAAACGGGATGAGTGATCTCTGCACTGCAGTTCTTTGGATCTTATCAATGTGCCCCAAAATCCCCACCTTGCCTTATGGTGAATTAATTGCTTATTATGAATTAATTACTGACCCCAATTGACTGATTGTATATAGTGGAATACAGCACTTCAGTTAGCATAGCTATGCTGCAGAAATGAAAGTGTCTTTGCTTGCACACATAACAACTTTCAAATTTAGTGTTGTAGTAACAAAGATCCTTTTAGTTATTTCCTTTAGATAAAGATTTTAATTACACACATCTAAACGTGAGTTGTTAGCTCTACTGGATATCCTAAAGAATGTGTTTTCTGAGACAAAACCCACTTTTTTTCTAAAGAACTGCTGTTGCACTGAAATGTTAAAAAGGTGAAGGAATAATTATTTAATCAAATGTACAGCTAAGACTTCTGCTGCCCCCCCAAACAATCGGCAGTTGAGGAGCTAATTGTGTTTACATTCTGCAAACAGATCAGATCCGTAAGAAATGAAATGATTAGAAAGCTTAGAGGTAAGTGGGTAAATTTTGATTTGATTCCACCAGGGTAGAATCCTATAAACTTAAAGGAATTTCATATATTCAGGACAGGTATGACTTTAACCCATGGTTTTTAATGCTCTTTTCAGTAACACTTGAAGACCTCTTGTATGATTGGAGTCTTGCATTTGCATGCCCTGTGGTGGTATGCATAATTGACTAATGATGTCTGTAATTTGCCTGTGTGATTAATTCATTTGAAGCTATAAATATTCTATATTAAATTATGCAGAAAGTCAGCAAGCTTTTAACTGATTTATTGAAATAAATAATTTCTGTGTTTCTTTTTTGTTCCCTAAACAAACCAAGAATTAAAAGAAATCAAATAGTATTTTAATAACAAAAAAATTACACCAGTTGTAAAAACTTAGGTACACAGTTTTTCTGTAATATAAATGGAATAAGACGAAAGTTTGTTTTTATGCTGATTTTTAAAAACTTATTCTATTAATTTATTTTTTTTCTTTTTGCAAAATCATCCCATTAGCTTATTTCGAAGTCTGTTGTGAACCCAACAGAGAACAAGGGTCTTGTGGAATTTGTTTTAGGTGTTTTCATGAGTTGTATGAAAGAAGCAAGGTATAGTTTGTCTCTTCTTTTACTCTTGCATGAAATTAAATATTTTATCTCTTTCTCAGAATGAAAAAAAATCTGAAAAATATTAATGAAATGCTTAGAATGTTATTTCATGAAAGAAAATTTTTTGTTGTTTATGTAGTGAACTGATGCATTTTATTTTTGTCTGGTTTGACTTGAACTTACTGAAGCAACTTACTACCATATAGAGGCTAAAGTTTAGTTGGATGGCTTTATTTTAGTATGTTCAGTGGTTATACAACTTCTTGATGCGTGATCTAGCAAAACCTATGAATATTCAAGATAAATTGGGGTGGGGAGGGGAAAAAAATGGTTTATACATCTTTCTTTGTTCTTTAAACAAATAAACAGTTTAGAAGACAAATCCTGTTGTGACAGCTTTGAATAGATGCAGAAATTAATGAACTAACATCAGGAAGAAAAAGGTGGCCTGATTAAATCTTAAGAAATATTTTCCTGTCCTTCCTCACTGTGTGCTCAGTCACACAGTGTATCATCTTTGAAGTGCATTAAGACAGGGCTGTTAATACTTGTGTTGACTTTCGTCGGGGAAATTTGAGGCTACCTTGCTACTACACCCCAAAGGGAGGGATTCCTTAATAATTTGTATCACAAGCATAATTTCCATGCACAGGTATATGCAGACCATGGTCAGGGCTCAAGATCGTGCTCTCATATGTTTCAGTTCCACTTAAAGAACTTTTTGACCACCTCCATGATGTAGTGAGTTTTCAGTAGGAATAAGATTTTAAACTCAACAATATGGCCTTATCTCTTGTTAGCTAGAACCATATTTTAATATTTGGCATCTATTGGTTTCAATCTCCTGAAGGACAAAAATGTGTGAAAGCATTACTGAAGTTGAGAATACAGATGTTTAGAGTGGCAATTACCCAGTACGATGTATGTCTGTGTAATGAGAAAATGTTGCCATGCCCATGGCCTTGGAAATGTTGCAGTGACTAAACCATAAAGATAGTGGTGCTGACTGACAACAGGCTGTACAGCTGAAGGACTGAGGAACAGCCTTCAGATGAGACTGGCAACAAAATCAGGATAAGCAGATAAGATATTTCTGATATCTGAAATGCAAAGAAGTCAAGAGCAACTATATAGCTGTGAGTTCCTTCCATCTGCAAAAAGTGGTGTTGAAGGTATCTTCGGACTTACTGAAACCATTCTGGTGGGGAGGCAGTAGGGAGGAGAGGAAATGAGTGTTGCTAGAATTGCTACAGACCTATGTGGGAATTGCCTGTATTATGGCTGGATTTTGAAGAATAATTCATCTGTGTGAGATTTCTGTCCGTATAGTTAAGATGCTATATTTGAACATAAAATTTATAGAAGGATTATCTAATCTTCAAAAATACGAACTGGAAAAATTATACTCTGAACTATTTCAAAGCTCATGATGTTTGCCATAAAGCTTTCAGGTTAAGCCCACATCCTACCTAACAGATTAAATGAATGGCACTATTAGGAGCTGCAACAGTATGACATTAGAAAAATTACAGTGCTAATTGGCACTGCTTTTACAGACCTTAATATTGCTACTTTAAGTTCTCATTGTTCATTTAGCAGTTACGTTACAAATCTCCTGATGAATGGCTTTTTGTACAGAATTGTCAAATTCAGCTTTGACAATTAATTTAATTTAATGGGTGTGTAATTCAGATAGGTTAACTCCAGAATGAAAGGGTCATCCTGAGAGTGTCTGCAACAGAAAACAAAGTAATTCCTTGCATCTTTGACGAAAGGAGTCAGAAAATTGTTCATATCTATAGATACTTAATCACGAAAATCATATGCAAACTATAGGATCCAGATCATATGTATTGTCCCTTAAATATAGGAAAAACTTATTTAAATAGAAGTAGCCATGGTTACACAGTAAATTAAAAAGTAAATTGAAAGTAAATTAAAGTATGTAGTCTTAAAAAGAGTGCATTTCCAAAAAAAAAAAAAAAGAGGAAATCCTAGTTTAAATCCTGTTTTAATAGAGCAGATACTTGATTAACTAGCATATAATTCATGTTGTATTCCTAATGCTGTATAACCCAATAAAGGATTGTGAAGTTAAATCAGCAAATAAATCTGTTGTGCATTGAATAATAATGCTATAGAGTGTGATCCCATTGTAAACTGAAGCAAAAAAAAAAAATATTCAATGTCAAATCAAACTACTATGGAAAAATCTAATTATAATATATATTTTTTTTAATGACAAATCAGCAATTTGTAAACTAACTACAGTAACCTCACTGCCCTTCCTAAAATGTAACTTTTAACAGATGTTTAACATAAAACATGGATAGGATATAGTAGTGTATTGGGAAATGACTGAGAAGATGTTGATGCAGTGAGGACTGTACCTGTCATTGAAAAACGTGACAACAGGATCCTGGATCAGCTGCTATAGGGTGCGCCCATGTGCTTGCAAGGGAAAGCATCTGTTCTGGCCATGCTCATGGTCCTCATGACTGCAGAAGTGGATTCAGCCCCTGTGATCTTGTCAGAACAACAGGTTTGGTTTAGTCTGCAGTGATGGAGTACAGGGCTGCCACGTGTCCCCAGACAGCCTTGTTTGCAGGGACATTTGCACACCTTATGTTTCTTCCTATTTCTTTGTTCTCCTTTTTATCATCTTTTTTGTTCCTGTCTTTGTTCCAGTCTTCTCCCAGATAACCTATCTGCAATTACTTTTCCCCCATTGGTGCCAGTTTTACTAAATCCATACCCAAATTTGTTATTTCTGACACAATTACCTAGGTAGTCTTGGCCTTATGGTATTGCTGAAATGGTGACCTAGGTACTGTTTGTGACACAGGATAACCTCTTAATGCTCTCCGGTGCTCTTCTCTTTGATTGTCTGTGCAGTTTGACTGTTTCTCATGTAAGAACCCCATAACCATCTGTGAAGACCAGAAACCCCTCCTGTTGCTGTCTGTAACTTTTGCCAACTTCTCATGTTCTGAGCTATGACGTACGTGAACTTTCTCATGCCATGTCCAGCAATTTCTCACACCTTGTCTGTTAGGCAGGGTCTCATCAGCAGCCTGGTCATCTGCATTGCAGCCCTAACATGATGTCTTGGCCAGTGTGACAATACCAACCATATAATACATTTGCCTTGATAGCATCATGAAAGAACAACTTAGTTTTTATTTCTTCTAAGTTCACTTTGATTTTTGGAAATGCCTAGTGGGTGAGGGCATCATTGATTAGTATATCTAAAATTTATACACGCGTGCTAGAATATGCTAGAAAGAGTTTGAGAGGCCATAGCATTTAGTTTACATGTGTGTGCAATGGGACTAAATCCTGCACCTGAAGTCAGTGTGCTCTGTGGCAGCGATGCCTGAATTTTGCTGCTATTTTCTATGCCTCCTAGCCTCCTGGGTGCAATTCAGACCTGAGCTTTGGCTCCCTCCCAGGCTGCCTCCAAGTAGAAGAGAAGTTCACCGAAGGGGGAGAGGACCAAATATCCAAAGGGTGGGTTCTACTTAGATAAGAAGACAGAAAAGCCCAAAATGTCAGTAGTCTAAATCCCAGATTTGAAAGGCAACAATCTCCACAGCAGTGGAATCTAATTTTGGGGCTTTAGGCAGATCACTATTTTTATTTCATCTCCAGTGGTAGGAGATGCAGTGCTAGGTTTGTGCTAGATTCCAGCTTTCAGAGTTGTCTTTGCCTTTGGGATCTAGATATCATCTGTCAAAACCTAGAAGCTGAAATTTTTAGAGAAATTCTCAGTGGGAAATGAATGCCACAGTAAATTCTTTCAGTGTAAGAGCTGTGGTGGACCTGACCATACTGACGTGTGGTCATCTTAGAGTAAAACTGTGTAGTGACGCTGTGTCATTTCATAATATATCCCTACCACTGTTGTCTTCCTGACTGTGATGTTGTTCCTATTTGCTATTTATTTTTGTACTGCATGTTCCTATATGTACCAAAAAGTTCTGTGAATTCATCTTGCTTTTGATGATGTTCTCATTTCAGAAGGGAAAACTTGGAAGATGTTTTATTTTTCAAGTGATGGTCCTTTCTGTCATGATTGCGCTTTATATATGAATGTATATTCATATATGTAAATATAAAAATCCAACTTTAAGTTTGTCTGCTAGAAATATTGCTAATAAAAATTTACAAGAAAATGTGAAAAAATTTGTCACTATGTGGTCAAAGCATAGGAAACAATTTTCTAAGCCTAAGCAGATTAGAAAATGCTACTTCACTTTTTAAAATGTAGAGAAGTTTCCTCAGTTTCATGCAGAGATGTTAGAGTATTGTAATTTGGCTTCTATCTTCTTCTGCATTTGTGTTAAGATAATTTTGCTAAATAGTTAAAAAGGTTGGTATGTGAGCACGACTTGAAAATAATATTTTCTTGGTCACTTTTCATTTAAAAAAACCCCCAAACAAACAAAAGAACAGACATATTTGAGAATTTTGTTGGAGCTAAGCTCTTATTTTGTCAATATGACACAGTGCAGTACTATATATATCTGAATATGCTTAGTTTCTTGAGAATCTAATTCAGTTTTTAAGTGGTGCATATTGGGAGAATATTTTTTTTTATTTATGATTCTATTTCTTAAAAATATAAACATGTATTTAAAGCAGCAAAATAGAAAAAATACAAGGAAATGTGTGCAGGAGAGGGACATCTTTGTTTAACCTGAGAAAAAGGTGCAGAGTTAAACACAAGAGAGAAAGGAAGCAGTTTAAGAAAGTGACCTTAATGTCTCGTATATTGAACTCAGAGAACTGAGAAGTAATCCCAACTAAATATGGTAAAACATGGAAATACAGGCATTTAAATTTACTCATGCTGTATGGTAATTGTACAGCTAGGTGTCTCTGATCTTAAATTAGACTGATTTAAGAAAAATATAACCCACTTGGTGAAAGACATCCCTCATGATCTATCTTTTTACTATATGTATTTTCCTACTTAAATGGCCTTAGGCATTGCGGAAGTGCAAATAATTGATAGCTAGCATTACTGAAATATGAGGCATAGAAAAGTCTGTCATGCAGTTAATTTTGTGCAAACTATAGTTACAAGATTTTAACGCTGGTTGTAATTGAACATATGGTGAGAAATAGGTAATAAATTTTTTTTTTAATTGTGGTATAATGAGTTTCTGGATGGTCTATGCTGTTTCCACTGGGATACCAAAAATTTAAAAGGTGAGAATAAGAGAAAGAAAAGGGATACAAAAAACTTCTTTAGCTTGGAGATAGTTGTACCACCAAAATGAAAGAAAACAGAAAATGAAATACTTAATAATTTAAAAAAAAAAAACTTCAGGTCATCTTTAAGGTAGTTCTTGTATAGGTTGTGTATGTTTAGCTATTTGTTTGTTTTTATTAATATTTTGATATAAAAGTTATGTAAAAAGGCAGATTTCCTTCTATTTTGAATATACTTAAATACGTAGAGGCTCTCTTTATCTCTGGTGTTTGACTATGTTGATGAATTGTGCTATGGTTAAACCCCAGATGGACCCCTCATACTTAACTCTTGCTCTAGTTTTTATGCAGTTTGTGTGCTGTCTAAGCTCATAACTATCCCAGTGAATATTCTCCAAAAACCTCTACAAAGACCTGTCTACTGCTGTAAATCAGTAATAATTACTGGAAGGCTATGATGGGCTCATGGTTGTCTGTTCTTTACAAAGGTTCAGCATACAGGACAGAGAGAGAGACCTTCTGCTTCACCATAGCTTTTATATTTTCTCTTTTTTGTTTTGAAAGAAACAAGACGTTTTTCAGTTTTAGACAAAATATGAAAAGGCATAAAAGATACATACATTGATGTACGTTTCTTCCCAAACTCTGAAATTCCATGTTGGTGCTCATCTGAACTCTGTGATAGAAATAATCTTTATTTTGCTTATTCCGTATGAAATGTATAATTAAGATAGTGAATGTTGTGGCCTGTGATGCTCTTCAGTTCCTTGCTCTGAACCTGTCTGGTATTCTGTATCCAGCTAGTGCCTGGCAACTGAAATTCTGGTCAAGGGAATATTTTTCAGTTTAGAGTTAGTAAACCATCCCCTACGCAACTTAACCTGTAAGGGTCAAACAATTTTTTCTTCAAAATGACATTTTGCACCTCCCTTCCTCCCTACTGCTAAATCAGTATTACTCACTAAGAAAAACTATTGAGTTCCAGACACATTTTTCTGCAATACTCTACAAACCTATTCCATGATTTTGTTTGTCTTCTATCCTTTCCTATAGATGGAACAGTTTTTTCTCACTAACTTAACTAAGAATACTTTTTTCTCTAAAAATAAATATGTATTTTTAAAACAGGAAAGTAAATGGCTTTTTCTTTTAGTCTATGTCTATAACCAGCTCTTTACATGTCAAAATTGTTTGTCAACATATCACTGCCATGCTTGTCACAGACTCCTTAGTCAAAAGCTGTTAGAGCAAGTCAGAGTGATTCTTCTGACAGAGGAGCCTGGCAGTGATTACAAGCCTAGTGATACTTCTGCTGTACAGAAAATTATTATTGATGTTGGTAAGGATAAGCCTGATGAGGGAAAAGATGTTGGGCTGAGCAAGGATAGGGGAACCTTGGGGGGGTTTGAGTTTTGTTATCACTGAGCAGACCCTGGTCATGTCCAGTAAAAAAGAATACCTTTTTATAGGACATCTGTCACTAGAATTGACAGTTTTAGTTCTATCCTAGTTTTTCTCCTCCTATTTTCAGTTATTTTTCTGAACTGCCTATTAATTAGCATGTGTTGATAAGGTGGTGTCAAAAGAGAAACATCAAACTTGTTTTGTAGGAACAGGGAGTTCTCCAAGGACCATGAATGAATGAGTGTCTCAATATACATTAAATATATGGGATTAAAAATTCACAATATTTTTCTGCTTGCTGATTGTTTTCCTTTGTACTGAATGTAGTATAATGCTCAATTTAAAATTCCCTTTTAGTTATAAACAAATCTTTCTCCTGTATGGTTGTCTTCAGTACAACTAACTTCTCAAGTGTTAGCTTCATATTGATCTCTGTTTTCAGCAAAGTAGTCTCTAAAATTTCTGTAGATCAGATCTGCTACAGATGTGGTAGTATGGGTATGTCTAGTAAGAAATCAAAGCCGACAATCATCATGAGGCTCAAAGTGTGTTGCTTCAAAGTATGTACTTGAAAGTAGCCATTCGTACGCTCTTAAATGTTGGTTATAGCATTCACTCAGTGGATCTTGGTTCCTGAAATTATTGGTGAGTGCTCTAAGAGCTTTGAGTGTTTTGGTGAGACATTAGTGTTTTTCACTCCTGGCTAATATGAAAGCCTTGATCGTGCTGCATATAAAAGCACCAGATTCAGTAGCCGTTGTTTTCCCCTGGTTTTGGGCCAGTCCTCCCTGAACTATTTGGAATGAATTAAGTAAAATATGGAGGGAGCTCAACTGGGTACTCTTTAGGCATATTTAGCTGGGATAGCTGTAGCTTTTAATGTCAGGTCATGAAGACAGCTAAAATATGGATTTTTTTTTTTTTAACTAAAGAGGAGGAGTAGGAAGGAAAAATAAAAGTGTGTTTTTGTTTTGTTTGTTTGTTTGTTTGTTTTTAATTTGCCAGAATGGAGTTTGCTGTTAGCATGCAGATGGCGAGGCTGTGTCTTCATTAGTAAACTAAACAGGGTTAAAGTATAGTCTGAGCACTGGCATGTGATTTGCTCATTTTGTTAAGTTGTTAGGATGATCCATAGCATGATTTTGGTCCAGGCCTAGTTATGCTTTTCCAGAGATGGCCTGAGCATGCACTGGAGAATAGCGCAGCATGGCTGATGGTCCTGTGCCATGGGGAGAGGAGAGGGTCGGGGACCTCAGCGCCTACCTCCAGTGGACATGACTGCATGGAGTCAGTTGGCCTTGGGGCTGGAGAGCAGAACCAAGCCTCTTGTATATATTAGCATGGGTGTAACCCAAATACATTTAGTTTTGATCCTTTAGGGAAGCGTTGCACTTTGGGATGCTGTGCGGTGACTCTGAGTGTCTGTAGACCTTCAGCTGAAGTCGCAGCAGAAGTCAGAAGCCGCTTACTTTTTTTAGGTTTTCAAAATAACTTTTCATGCAGAGCAGTACTCCTTTTAGTACTTGCGGCAGAGGAAGCTTGCTGTGTTTGGGCACGTAATAAATGTGACATGTGAAGTCATTTGCAACTTCTCTCTGAAGGGAGATTTTTGTGTTGAGGGGAATGTCTGTGGGGAGATGACCTCCATGCTTTTTAATTATTTTTTTTTTGCAGCTGTGTGTTCCTTTATGCCTAGCAAAATTTCAACCAGTACTGAAAGCAAAAGACACTTACAGTGAGAGGAACTTGAGAGGGGGGGAAAAAAAATACACTAATAGTAACCTCTTTGACTATCTGCTCACACTTACCTACGTACTATCTGAATATTTGTTGAGCTGTGTCACTAGCATCAGATTAAGAGGTCATATCCTGATGTAAGGTTATCTGCTCTGGTACAGCACTGCACAAGAGGTGTTTGTAATTCCCCAGTTCCAACAGGTTATTAATCTCCAATTCCTTTAGTCCTAAACGTGTTCCTTAAATTTAGGCTGAATTTGATAAATCTAGTATTGCCAGAGCAGCTGAAGTTTTTGCACCTGAAAATTCTTCCTCTTTTGTTTAAAAGAAAACAAAACAAAATAACAACAAGAAACCTCAAGAAAAAGCATAGCTGAGGAAGAGAAGAGTTGGGATGCATGATATCGCATCTTCTGTGTGATGGGCTGGTCCCATCACATTTCACCTGCAGCTGTCTGCTAGCTCAGGATGTGACCCATCACCCCACAAATAGCAGAGGCAAGAATAAATGCTGACCCTTAATGCAACCTGTGCTCCTTTTACTCTGTCCTGTTTTTTGACCTAGAATAGACCATTTCAGTTCCTCAAACAAGCAGAAAGCTAACCTAAACTAATGTTTTTGTGTTAGCCGTTTGGATTAGCAAATTGAAAGAGCTCATCACAGAAGATGACAAATGTCAGAAAGGGACAGAAAGGTTGGACTGCAGCAGTGGCTCTTGAGTTTTCCTGTGGCTGTCAAGGAATCACGGCCTGGAAAGCTGCAGTAATGCTTTCCTCTCCCTGTCTATTAGCAAATCTGAGCCTTCATACTGTGTGTTAAAAATTTTTTTGTTATTTGTGTTACATTGTCAGTCCCATCTCTGATGTATGTACACTGAAAAAATCACCCCCCACCCCCATCTTGACTACATGAAAATGAGAATTTAAATGATCTGATTCCTGACCTTGCAGGCATTTGTCAGTCAGCTTTAAACTTGCTTGGCAAGAACAAATACATATTAAGTTGATATATAGGTATACAGTTACTTACTAGACTGTCCTTTCTTGAAAGCATAGTCTGTGGATGAGAGACTAAGATCTTTTTAAATAAAATTCCTCAAATTCTCCCAGACAGTAAGTGATATAAACTATGTGAATGATGTGAAACACAAGAAGTGCTACTTAGGATTGCATCCACTGGAGAAAATATATAAATCTTTGCTCTCAGCCCCATGACATTATTTCAGTTCTATAGTAAACATATTTTCAATTGCAAAATGAACTTCAGGGGAATCTCTAACAGATACAGTCTCTTAGCAGCTTGAATGCTCCAATCAGCTAGATAAAATATCTTATGAAAAGCTGATTTCCATACTTCCAAGAAGAGAGGGACAACATTTATAAAGATATGAAAAGCAAATATTTATGAAAAGTCTATTTTACTCCCTTTTTATATGTCTATGCCATCATAGCATTTGTGAATATTTAAGCTTCATAAAAGAGCAGCTATCTAGCTCAGTGGCATATCAATTGATCTTCTGTTGATACTATTTGTCTGTATGTGTAGGGGAGACAGTGGGTACCATAGGTCCTCTAGGAGGAAAGTTATTGAAAAACTCACTTGCAAAATTTGTTGAGGGACTAAATCAATTTATTGATTAACAGTCACTAATCAAGCATATACTACAATATTTTTTAATATCACATACATATCTGACAAGATATCTTGTAAGCAGGTGTTCCTGGAAGGTTTTGGTTTTTTGTGCTAAATATGGTGTTAAAGGGAGTTCAACTGTACACTGCATGCAGCAGTTGACCTTGCTCCAGGTTTAGCAAAAACTATTGTGCATGAAAAGTGTCAGAGGTCTTTAATTTAGGCAGTTCTCACTTTTCCCCGTTGGTACTGATAGGAGTTTGCATTAGAAACTCACCAAGAAAGTTCAAATATATTTACAGATAAATTGCTTTTTATCAGTTACAGAAAGTCATAGTAGAGTTTACTATGTCATAGTTTTAGTATAAAACAGTATAATACAACAGAAGAAGAATACTGGATTTCCGAGGGTAGCAGAAATGAAACTCAGATCTGATTAGCTTTGATTTCATTAGGCTTAGTATGATACTAAGGTAATACGCATACGTGCTAATATATATTAAAAAGTCACTAGCTTTAAAATTCTTCTATCTTGCCTTTTTATCAACACGATCTATTGCAAAAATAAATGTTTATCTGAGTTATGTTCACAGAAAATGAAATTTCTTATTTATTATTTCATGAAAAACGTCTGCAAGTGGAAGATATCTTAACCTTCTCTTCCTTTTCCCTTGCAAATTTTCAGCAG
>NW_010117987.1:101385-109267 GCF_000699245.1 Pterocles gutturalis
GAAATTGGTGCATAGGATGGAGACAGCTCTACCAGCTATGCTAACAGTTACAGCTCAGCACCCTGGCTCCCATTATACCCCTCCAACCTGTTAGTGAAGCTGGCTGTGCGCCTGCACCTCTCCTGCTGCAGTACAGATTTTTAAGTTGCTCGTGAAAGAGATTTGGAGCCAGCTCCAGGTTTTGCACCCATGTAGGCAAGGCGTGCAATGTGCTCTCTTCCACCGGCTTACACTGTGGGGGCAGCAGCCTCTTGCAGAAGGGAGTGGGGGAGGGAAAGACAGCTGAAAGTGATAACATCTTTTGCTAGCACAGCTAAATTTTCAAGGTGTCGTTGTTCAGCACCCTCATTGCCAAAATACACCGTGCATTTCATCACTCTGCAGTGAAACAGCAGATCTCTTTTTGTACGAACAACAGGCTCCACAGATGCAGTCATACAGCAAATACGGTCCTGAGGAACATTTGCACTCAGAATTTCATATTTCTAACAGGAAGGAATAGCCTTGCTGCTCTGTGAAATATTGTCTGCAATGTATTTCTCAGTCATAGGAAATCAATTCTATCTTGAGACGAAGAGTATTTTGCTTATTTTTGCTATAGTTTTCACATTGCCAGAGGAAAAAAATAAATTGTGCAGAAAATGAAATCTGGTTTTGATGGTTTTGAGATTGCCTTGTTTCAGGAAGGACAATTGCTCCTTTGCATTTAAGTGTTTGGTGACTGAGGGTGCTGAGTGACACAGACATCCAAAAAGGTGATATTCTGGGGAAATTTTGAGAGTAATTTTTAATTTGGAAAATCAATAACATTTATCAGGTCCTTACAAAAAAACCATAATAACCTCTGTACTGTGAAATTATATCATGGGCCTTACTCAAATCTAATTTGAAATTAACTAAATTGAAATCTCTTATTGGTCAAAAGGATCTTTGTATTTCAGTCTTTCTAAATATGACAATACGTTTGAAGATAATCCTTTCAAATTTGTCAGACTGAGGCAGAGTGGTGAATGCTGCTCCATCAGAGAGTGTTGTTTCAGCCTCAGTGAATGAAAAATCAGTTGTTGTTTGAACTATGTGGTGATGCCCTCCTGACTCACCCCCAGGGCAGTTTGGTGCAAGATTCCTTCCTGTTGAAAAGCTGCTCATGAAAAAAATGTTTTGAATTTTGAGGAATTTTAGGGGTTTCACTAAGAGGAAGGCAAACCCACTTTTAAACTTTGGGAAAATTAAATTACATTATGTTTGTGACCTATTTAGCCTTTGGAAATGGTCCAAGTAAATAAAAATATTGTTCCTGATGTTTCTAAATGTTTTAGCTTGATTTTGACCTTTTCTATTCAGTGCTCTCTCTACATCTTACATTATACTTCCAAATGTAGTCTTATAAAATGAATAATCCTTTTCAATAATATAAGTTCAGTGGTTGTTTGCCTTCAGGAATTCACAAACCCTTTTGTTTTCTAGGATTAATATTTTAATTTCTAAATTTCATTCTTAATTCTGTGTAGACTCAAAATTTAAAATGGAGAGACGTGAAGATACCATACTCTGTTTTGTTGTCTGCTAGTTAGCATGGTTTTCATTTGAAAAACAAATGGTCAGTAACTATTTAGGAACCTGTGACACAGAAATGGGTCTTGGGTTCTTATGGTTCCAAAAACTATGCATTAGGAAAGAACAGAAACAGAATGCTTTTTTTGATGGTTGTTTAGACAGATGGATCATGTATATGACGGGTAACTGTTCTACTCTTCTAGACTTGGTGAAGCCTCTGGTGAAATACGGCATTCTATTTTGTAAAAAAAACCCAACACCACCAAATGGGGTTATGAATAGTTTGATGCAGTGAAGGTCATGTATTTAACCCTGAGCACTTGTTCATCCTAGGTCCTCAAGCTAAAAAAGGAAAAAGCTTTTCTAGAAAAGCACAACACAATTGATTCAACCTAGATACTAGTTTTTTTGAGGGAAATTTTGGGGCATAGGCTGGAAACATTGCTTAAAAAACACTTTTAACATTAATAGTAAAATAAAAATGTAAGACTACTGGGAGAAACCTTGCTGTTAAATGAAGAATATCATTTGATGATTGAAGAGGTCATAAAACTCCTCAAAGAACACTTTCTATCTCTGATTAATATAATTCATTTAATTAAAAAATATAATAGTAAAGGCTACAGAAAAATAAATTGAAAAATAAACTGGCTCTGAAGAGTTTGCCAAAATGTTAGCAGGAAACATGTTAAAGAACCTAGAGGTTTATAGTCTGGCAAATGAATGTTACCAGGAGGTCTCTTCAGCCTGAAGAAATAGATGAAAATAACAGGAAATATCCTAGTGCTGTGTCTGTTTTTCAGAAAAAGAGAAAAACTCAAAGTGAGGCAGAATACCAGAGACACCTGTTTCTCAGATAGCTGCTTCTAAAGATGTCCTTCATTGCTGTAAGGATGTGTGTAAGGATGAATTCAGAGATTCAGCATCCAATTCATATCGGGAGGAAAACAAACAAAACCCCAAACCCAAACAAAACCACTACCACAAAAAAAAAAAGCCCACCCACAAAAACCCCAACCATGCCCCCCCTGCTCCCCCTTCCAACCTGTGTTGTGTTTTTGGTTTTAATTTATATTTTCGGTTAAGCAAGACTGAATAGGAAAAAAAATGTGATTCAAACTGTAGTAAATATAAAATGTTTGGGGTTTTAATTAAATTAATTCTTCTTGGAACAGTAGCCATTTCAGCCTGGTACACAAGAAGCGCAGGCTAAGTTCACAAGCCTGCTGTGTCATGTCCCTTTTATGCAATAGTCTGGAAATGAGCATGGTCACTTAGAACTGGAGAAAGCATCTTCTCTGCTGCTGGGATCCTGTATCTTTCTCTCTCTTTAAGAGGATACTAAAATCATCAGGCTATTTGTTATTCTGAATGCTTGTAGTTTCCCTTCTCATAGTAGCTGAATATACCAGGAGTGTCTGGAATCCACTATCCTGAAAATGCACCTGAATAAACTAAATATTAGGGATTAGGAAATTATTCTTGAATGTGTGATACTCAAGTTTAAATGCTCTTTGCTGTCTTTGAAAACAGGACTGTGAACTTACTTAAAGCAGTGATAACAGCACCCTGACATAGGATTTAGGATTTTTTTTTTAGCACATTGTTTTAGGCTTACACTTGAGAAAAGGGAGTTTCTTATTTACATCTTCTAAATGTTAAACAGAGTCCAAGCCGATAATGATGTAAACTGAAGTTGAATTACACTAACCTGAATTTTTTTTTCAGAGTATAGCATATTATTTGCCCCACTCCTTATTCACAGAACAAAATAATTATTTAGCTCAGCTCATAATATCCCTAGCATTGGGAGTATGAAAGACATCTACCTGTTGCTTATCCGCATCTAATGTCCTCATTAAAGTATGCTGATAAAAATTCCCCTGATGATGTTTCTTTTTGCAAAGACCGCAACATTGCCAGCTCCCGTACATGCCTGCGTAACTTAGTGGTGCAACCGAATCTTTAAACATATATCTGGACTAGAAACTGAAGATCCCTCTTTGTCATTATAAGTACAAGTACAGCCAAGGCAGGTCTATAGCACTTTGTCTCTTAGGTAGAAACTGGTTTATAAGATGTATTAGCTAAAGATACACTAAAAGTAATGAATTACTTCCTGGTGTCATAGTTGTAGAATTTCTTTTCAGCAGGCATGAGAATCTGAAAAATGGACTTCCATTCCCACCTATGCTGCCTCTTGGTATAATTTAGGAGTTGGCACACATCCATGTATCAGGAAGCTTGTATTATTTTCAAGTTTAGTATATACATCATTCCATTGTACTCTGAAGCTCTCTGTGTTCAGTCCCTTTACGCTGCTAGTCTTTCCACCTGTTAGCCTCCATTTAGACATTTTTTTAAAAAAAACAAAGTTCCTTTGTAATTAATACTTATCAAATGGTGCTTTTTATAAAGTGGTTTGATTTTTAAATCCTTGACTTTAAAGATAACAGTATTTCCAATTTTATCTACACCAAAGTCCTCAATAGTGCCTTACAACTTCATAATCTAGGGTTTTGGTACAAAGTTGCACCTGCTTAGAAAAATTATAGAAGTCCAGAAAAAAAAAAATAAAGGTGTTCCTAAGGGAATCCTTTAATTGATAAATAGCACTTTTCTTGTTAAGCCTGGGTAAACAGATTTACTCATTCAGCTGGAATTAGCATCACACGTGAACTATGCGACAATGTTTTGGCAAGAAATGAGGCTTGTAGTCTGATTTCCAATAAAGATTTGAGATGAAACATTGCATGATCACTTAATCTTGTTAAATGTAGCACAAAACACTAAGTGTATTAGAGCATGTATTTAAATGATAACAAATCCTGCTGTTAGACCTAATAGGAAACACTCCTTTTTGCACTCAGCTGCTGCTCTTAGAAGGGATTCTTTTCCACTTCAGAGCTATTTACTCTGCCTTTTTGTTTTTGACCAGTGTGTTTTGTTACATTTAATTGATTGCTTTTAAATGTTTGCATGTATTTGTTAATATATTAAAAAAAATCTTTATGAAGTACAAATATATATTGTTATACTATATGATATATAAAATGTGTATCGTTATATAAAATGCATATTATAATACAAAATATACAACACAGTTATGTATTATATCATGTATTACAACAATATTCATAGCCTATGTGTACAGCTCAGAGGTAATATCACAAAGTGTTTGAAAAATCTGTGCCCATTGTAGGAAGAACCTGCATCCCTTTTATTGTTTTCAAGGGTAGGTTGGTTTTTTGTTTGTTTATTTTAATGTTTTACAAAGTAAAACATTTGTGGTCATCAACTTCAGTGAAAAAGGGTGATGGGCAAGGCTTAAAAAAAAGAAAGAAAGCTCTGCAGTTATTCAGGAATCACAGCTAGCTCCTTTGATAGCTATTGGTTTGCCCAAAAAAGCAGTGTAAATTTCAAGAGTTCTGTTTAAAATATATTGTAATAGCTTATAGTGAACTATGCAAACTCTTTAGGCAGGATCAATACAATGTCTGTTTTCTAATGGGTGATTTTTTTCAGCCTTTCTTATAGTCTGGAGGGTCACTGTGTCACACATACTCCAGCCCTGTAGCTGACACAGCCATTGTTCTCCTGGCTGGCCTCCCTTACAGGTGTTGGAGCTTTGTGCGACGTGCCAGAGCGGAACCACAAAGGGTATCCATGCTTAGAGTTGTATTCGGTTTTCATGCTCACTCGCTCTGTCTGGTTATTGGCACCTGGTGCAAAGAACAGGTCATGGTTATGCAGGTTGCCATCTGACCCAGGTCTGCACCACTGGTGTGTTAGCACCAAGGTGCTTCCCTAATATTGCTCATCTACACCGTTTCCCAGTATCTTAGTGTAGAAGTGCAGCAAATGTACAATGCTTCCCTTGAGACAGAGAAAGAGGTAAAGTTTCTTTGACATGTACAGGTGATGTGTCTTTCTTTCAGGATTAGAGACTAAGGAAAGCTTGTGCACTGAAAGTCTGTGTATTTGTCATGGTTTCAGTAGATGGGTATGACTTCTACCCACTGCTTAAAAATTACTGCTTTGTTTTGATAGAAGAGTTATCACTGAGTTATGAATTAAAGTTGGTATCTTCTAACCTGTTTTCTAGAACTAAATACTCAAATACAGATGCAGGGGCCTGAAATTAAATTAACCTTATATAATTCTGAATATCAGACACATTGAAAACTGATACTGAAATATTTAATGTAAAAATTTGTTTTTGTGCTTGCATTTGATTACTTTGGTATAAAGGTTTTGCACCTTGGCTTTGCATGTTTACTCTTAACATTAAGCTGTAACTGTAAAATATACACATTTATATTAGTGAATGTGTCTGTGTATTTTTTTGATGAAGGTTCTTAAAATACAGAATTGCAAAAGTATGCAAATTCCAGCTGCTGTATATTCTCTGGATACTATTGGTTGTCCTTGTTCATGTCAAATAGCTCTGCATGCACACATCATCCCTGTAATCTTCATCACACTGATGTGATTCATTAGCTGTTTAGGTGAAGGAAACACGTCAGATGTTGTAGAGTAGAAGTAGATAACTTTGAGGTTTTAACAAAAATGGAGAATTAGTGTTCTGCAAACTCCCCTTGAAGGCATGCATAACGTGTGTATACAAAGTAAACACAAGTGGTGGTGACTAATAGCAGAGCTGCCATAGCTGGGCACACACTTATCTTTCCAAAAATAAAGTGTCTGGAAAATTATTTAAGTATCTGTATCTCTATCACATTTGCTGCTGTGATTATACCCTACAAGTCAAAGCACAGTAATGAGGGACAGCCTTATGCCGGCCAGATTTGTGTTCTGTTGTGCACCTGGTCTGCAGATGCAAACCCAGAAGTGCAGGGAATGAGCTACTGTACGTACTGCCATGTTTTGCCTGCCTACATGCCATCCAGTCTGACCAACTTCTTAACACAATTACAAATGAAACTGCTTGGAGCAGTTTATGTCCACAAGGATAGTCAAGTGTCAAGAATGCGATAGCTACGAGTAAGGGAAATTCCCCATAAAGGAAGCACTCACGTTGGATACCTGGTCCATGTGGTGGTGTGAGGGAAGAAAGAAAGAAAATAGGCTACAGTGTTTAATAATGTGATTGCAAAAGGTGATTTGAATTTGATTGTCTGCGAGAAATGCTGATAAGGGTAAATCTCTGTGCACTTAGAGATCTGAATGCTGAGGACAGATCAAGTCTCTGCAGACTTGCATGGAAAAGCACAGCTATTTCATGACCTCTTTCTCTCTCCCATTAGGCTCATGCCTTGTAAAAGCAGGACAGATTTTGGACTGCATTTTATAAATGCAAAAATGACCAAGCACTTTTCAGGTATGGCTGAAAAAGGTTAATTTACTTTTGTTTATTCTTTGTGGGAAGAGATTAAGAAAGAAAAAAAACCTAGGGAATCCATTTAATTAAAACAAATGCAGTGAAGGTAGATAGTGTTTCCCATTTAATTTTTGTTATCATATAAAAGCATACTAAGATCCTGTTTTACTTCAATAGCAGAAAGAAGAAAAAAAAAGTCCTAAAAAATAAGCTGTTGTCTGTAAAAAAAAAAAAATCCTTAATTCCTTAAACTAGACAGTTTAAAAGAAGCTGTAAACTCTGATCTTAATTCTTTAATGTATACTTTATTACATTTTGTCTGTGAAAGCAGTTTGTGATGAATTTTGTGGGTTGTGAAGAAGCTTTTCCTGCTAGTTTTGCAGGTATTTTTTTTCTTTTTTTTTTTTGTCCTTTTTTTTTTTTTTTTGTCAGTTACTTGCAACCTTAAGTTTTATGAAACCAGATCACTTCAAGGTCTTCTATACAATCACAGTTCATTGGGCCTGTTGCTCATACTTTGTGGAATGGCGTAGTTAACATGCTCTACCATTTCAGCCGATGGTTTTTCAGCTTTTTGTAGGGGTTCTTGCCCGATCTCAATTATAAGGCAAGTGCCTAGCAAGCTGACTAATGGGTGGTTTGCTCTCCTTTTTGTCCCCCTCCTCGTTTATCTTCCCTATCTGTTGTTGGCACCTGTAATTCCAGTTTAACTTGATGATAGAAATACCTGGCTTGGCAGCTAAATCTCCTCTAAACTCTAAACATGTTCATATGTCTTTTATTGGAAAAGGAAGAGAATGGGTTATCTTGATGTATCTGAAAGTTTTTGTGGCTCTTCAGGGATAACTAGAATAAAAAGCAGGTTTTTGGATTTTTTTTTTGGTCACAGAATACATATTTAAAATAGTTGAGAGACAGCAGTAGAGTATAGTGGAGAATGCATAAAATTGTTTCTGGATCAGCAGTTTATATCTGCTCCTGCTG
>NW_010117987.1:109298-117132 GCF_000699245.1 Pterocles gutturalis
GGCCAGGCTGATACCTACTCAGAGCGCAAACCTACGTAGAAAGAAGACACCCTATGCGATACACATATTTCTGATGAATGCAGTACAAAAATTTTTGTAGCTTTTGCACAGGAGAGCTCTCTGCTCACTTAGCAGAGAAATAGGATGCTAACAGCTGACTTGGAACAGTTTGTAACTCAAACCCCAATTTATTCATAGCAGCGTACTGACTTCATTAAATTGCATACATGGAAGATATGTGCAACCTCACCCATTTGCAGACGCATAAGTTACTAAGCTTAACTGTTGAGACCACTCTAATGTTATCCTTTCATTGTTCCTTTGGTATTTTCTTTAAGATATATATATCTTTGTTTTTAACCATTTCAGTTCTATTTCCCTTGCTTTACCTCGGTTTCACTTTTTAATAATTAATTCCAGTTTGGACTATCGCATATCTTTGGCTGTTTTTCTGACTGACTGCATGAAATTCCTGTGTTTCCTGGGACTTTCTGATAAGCTGTTAAAAAAAAAAATCAGTTCTCCTAGTTGGTGGAGTAGTTATTGTGTGCTGGAGTGGAGTTATCCATTTCTTGTGAAATGCTGGTCTTCCTTGCTTGCTTTTTAGGTACTCTTGCTTTCTTCTTTGTAAGGTACTAGACCTGAAAACTTTTCATCTACTTTGCTAATCATGTTAAGCTACTTTGTATTAAAAGTTACAAATATTGCTAGGTATAGCCTGTAGTAAAACTCAATGTTTACTGTAAATAATGTTACATAAGATTACAACTTTACCTAAAGCACACAATTACTACTGTTATACTTAAAGCTTACCCAGCAGCATGGCCTATGTTGTGCTTTTTTGTTCCTGGCATTGAAAACAATCATCGTATTCAATCCTCATAAGGAAACAATTTTCAACCTTATTTTTTTCCAGAAAAAATAGTTTGGGGCTTAAACAATGTGGAAAACTTGCCACCACATAGCAAAGCATGAGCAAATTTATAGGATAGTAGAATACAACTGATACTAGTAACAGTGCTCAAGAAAATGTCAGTCGATATGAAATGGAATATGGTACAAAGCTAAGAAAATGTGTGTTGTTCAAACATTTCTTTCTTGTGTACAAGGATACTGAGTAAAATATACATTTTAATAAAAAAATATATCCCACAAGTACATTCCATAATTCAGAGCAGAAGTTTATATCAAATTTTAATATTTGTCTTGGCAATAGCTTGTTGCTAGTGAATCAGAAGTGTATTGAGATACGAAAAATGAAGCAGCTACTTTAGGAGCAATTTGCTTTATTGGACCGTGTAAAACGTGTATCAGTTATACAAATAGGTTGAGCATCTCTAAAATAGCTCTTTCGGAAAAAAAAAATGCACTTTTGACATAGTTACTAAAAATGAAGTTAAAAACTAAAGTGTCTAATAGAGTTAATTTTCATTTGATTGCTGGTTCATGTCAAAGCAAAAATATGAAAAGTGATGGATGTCCTTATGTCAGCCAAATGTGACATACACATCATTTAATATTACATTTAATGAGATAGAAGCAGGCGATACTGACAGATGATTCCTGATTTTTTTGTTCTTTAACCAAATTCTTAATGAACTGCACTTTATATTTCTTTTTACCTCTAAACCTACTGATGCCTTAAACCATGTGCAAATCCTAAATGTTCAAGTAGGAGGAAGGCTTAGCTGTGTATTTGTGAGAGACTGAACTGTGGGGTATTTGTCCCAAAGACTGCTTGGAAACGGAACTGTGCTCAAAGAAGATACACCACTGATGTTGCATGGTGTGAGGCGAAACCAGTCTGGTGTGGTGTCAACAGCACACCTCTCAGTGAGGGTGGTGCAGGAGCCCCTACGACTGCCACCACATGCTGGGACATGCGCAGTATGCTACGAGGGAGCATGCAGCAAGCGCGTGTACCCCATGGGGACAGCATGGGCATGGGGAACGTGTTGGACGTGCCACTGCTACAGAAACCTTCAGACCAATGGACTTGCTCCTGCACTGCCCATAAAAGCCCGCAGAAAGTGTGCGAATGGGCTCTGTGTGGGTGTGCACGTGAACAGAGCTGTGCATGAAGGTGTGTGTGTGAGTCTGTGTGCATTCACGGCTAAGGCCTGTGGATAATCAGAACGCTGCTGGAACTTGAATGGTAACTGTTTCTTGCCTCTCTGTCTCAACTTCTTGCTTAATTTCTACCTTTTATTCCATGCTTTCCTATCGCTTTTATGTTTTATTGTTGTTAACAAAATCGGTTTAGATGTATGATGTCTGACCTTGTTTGGTCTTAAGCTTGCTCTTGGGATTGTATCGAAACCTCCCTGACTTTGGACTGGGACAGTGCTCCATGCAGACATCTTAACAGTGTGGACTGCACTAGTCATTGAAATAGTGTGGCTGATTTAAATGGGGTTATTCAGTTGGTAAGAGGATTGATAGGAAGGTTGTGTTCTGTCTTTTTTTTTTTTTTTTTTTTTTTTGGTCAGTCTTTCAGTATGGTGGCTTTTCTGTTATTTTTTGTGAGGCAAGGTTTAATAGCTGAAATACACCCAGCATGTGTAGTCTGGCTTTGTTTTGATTTCCAATGGTCAAGTTTTTTTTTCCAGGAATAGGCTAAAAAAAGTAACAATTAATGTGTTCAGAAATCAAATGGCTTGTGATTCCTCAAAAGGAGCTAAAGCTGGAACAAAGTGCAGGAGGTGTGGGCAAATGACTTGCCATTCTGTACATCTTCTGTATATAGACAAACTTGACGCTGCAAGGCTATCAACAGAGTGCTGCTCATGAGCAACAAAATTTAGATTATATTAGAAATGGTTATACTGTTAGAAATCATTTGGGTTTCTTCTAAAGCTTGTAGTACAATTATTTTCAGAAGAGTATGCCTTTGTTTCAGATCTCTCTTTAATGCATCTCCTACATTATGATGGGTTATTTTTCAGATTCATAGGCTAATGCAACAGGGTAACCCTACAGTGAAATGCTCTGTACTTCTTATGTTCCGCAGGTAATTAGCTATTGCACTTTAGTTCATTACTTCATAGGTGATAAATTACTTTGGGGAAAAATGCTTTTAAAGAGTTTGGCAAGTTTAATTAATCTATTAAAACTTTGACTCTTGGATGAATTTACAAGAAACGTCTTCCTGTTTCAAGGGCAGCTCAACTACCAACCTCTACCACCACATCAAAATGGCACTGACTAAGGAGCACAAACAGGACTAACGCAATAAAAAAATTAAGGTTGAGGGAACTGGGCTTGTTTAGCTTGGAGAAGAGAAGGCTCCAGAGAGACCTCATTGTGGTCTTCCAGTAGTTGAAGGGAGCCTATAGACAGGAGGGGGAGCGACTGTTTACATGGGTTGATAGTGACAGGACGAGGGGAAATGGTTTCAAACTAAGAGAGGAGAGATTTAGGTTAGATATTAGGAGGAAATTTTTCACACAGAGGGTGGTGAGACACTGGCACAGGTTGCCCAGAGAAGCTGTGGATGCCCCATCCCTGGAGGCATTCAAGGCCAGGCTGGACGGGGCCCTGGGCAGCCTGCTCTAGTGGTTGGCAACCCTGCCCACAGCACTAGATGGTCTTTAAGGTCCTTTTCAACCCTAACCATTCTGTGTTTCTATGATAAGGGAAAAAAGGTAGTCCTGTACGTGGACACCCACAGTATAGGCAATCACGCATTTCACTGAATGTACAGCAGAAAAAAATGCTGTCTTTGTACTGACCATGGTAAAGTGGTGGCAGGTAATTAGTACCCAAAGCAAAAGAAATTCATGTAGTTGATTTCATGACTTTTCCACTGGGAATGCATCTATTAAATCACAAAATCAAGGAAAAGAGTATTAATATTGTACTCAGAATGCAAATTTGAGTACTCAAAAGGCAAAGCAAGACTTAAGGCTTCCTTAAGTGTTTGCATTCTGATACATTTTAAAATAATATGTGTATACCTTTTTCCCTTTTATCTCGTTTAAGGTACAAAATAGCTTTAAGAAGCAGCTATTTGGCATTCTTGGTTTTTCTTTCTACTGTATGTTCATTTTTATTTCTAGTCTGCTCTTCAAACCCCACTCTGAAGGTGGAATCCAAAATTACTTCAATATTCTTTCTTTGATACTGTATCTGGTGTTACTAATGTATAACTGATTAAAAATATTCATTTATTTTTACAGCAACTCTGTAAGTCAAAGTAGTATAATTATTTGTGTTTTGGTGTCAGTTATGTGAGACAATAAGAGCAAAAGTGGATGCATACAGTTATGTGGGCACCCATTTTGAACCACTGAAAATGTGACCTCCATCTCAGTGTACTTTGCATAGTGAAATATCCAATATGTCAGTCAGAAGTCAGTTAGCATTAACAGAACTTTCTGGTGAGAGCATTCGGCAGCCGGACATCAAGGTTTTGGCTACAAGACAGACGAAGAAATAGTGACTGTTTTTCCTAGTTTATTTCAGTAACTTCTCTAACTTTACTCAGGGCTCCCTAATTAAGACAGAATAGAATCCAGTTCTTGAAAGCATCCTTCACCTGTTTAACCACAGTCATCTTTTTCTTCCCTCTCTTCAATTTTACAGATTTTCTTTGCTTATAACCACCATTCTCAAGAGGAATAGCTATCATTCTTAATATGAAATAAGATTGTTGGTATATGTCTTTATTGCTACACAGCTCTGATTTATTCCAAGACAATTTTATTTGCATTGGAAAATGGGTTAGCTGTTAAAAAATAATTCTGTAGTTGTATAATTAAGAACCATAACATCACAAGTGCAGACAGGATGTGAAGCTGCAGAAACAAACCTCTTTTGTATATGTGACAGCTGACAGAAACTTTTGTCCCACAATCAAAGTGCCTTACTAACAGTAGGTATAAAAATAACCAAAACTGCAAAGTGGAATGTGTCCATTAATTTAATGTATATGTTTTATCAAGTAGTTTTGTCTATTTACAGGTTAAATGAAATAAAAGCTTAAGCCAAGAGCTAAATTCCCATAATTTTTCACCTCCTTTCCCCTCCATGGAGCTGGTGTGTACAGGTCAAGGTGAAATGTCTCTCTCCATTGAACCTTATGCATCAACCTACATATTGACAAGAGCGTTGAGACTACCATCTAAATGGATTAACGCATATAGGACATTTCTGGCTATTGATTGAAACTGGATACAAAGTGAATAATGAACCACTTGGCAGTTGTGGTGTTCCTAATGGGTGACTAGCAGGACACAATAATATTGACCTAGTCCCATAGTGTTAAGTACACGGACACAAATGCATGTGCACATAGTGGGCCTCAGCATGTAGTTTGCTAATGTGTTAGGAAGCATTTCCATCATATGGCACCATACTGCCATGAATGCAGGTCATCAGCAGTGTTGGGAGATCTGTGTCCACCCCATGGACACTTGCTGTTCTCACTCATGAAATCACCTGCAGGGCTTTCTTCTGTTTGCAATTCATAAAACACCATTTGCTCCAATTTGAGGAGTAAAGGGTGTTTAGCAGCAACATAGTTGCTTGCATGCTCCTCAAGGCAAAATGTTTTCTTATAGCCCTGTGTGTTCACTTTTAATTATGACTATTAAAAATATTTAGCACTTTGTTTATAATGTACTTCTGAATTAGCTGTGTTCTGGAAGAAAGGGTAACCCAGGCAACACAACAGTCTAGCCCTTAGGCAGCCTACAGGCAGTCAGCCTTTACAGAATAACAGTAATAAAAGACCCCTCACAGTGCTAGCACCGAATTCAGCAGCATTTTTGAAAGGTGAAAGTCTATACTTCTAAGGTAAAGCAGAGGAGAAAATGGGCAGTATGACTAAATGCTAGTTCTGTTAGGTTCATGACAGTGCTGCCCTTGGATATTTAATAAAATAATATTTTAGAAGATTTTAGAAATGGATTGAACCATGTAAGAACATTGTCTTGAGACAGGGCAAGACCTGCAGAAGGAAGAAAATTCTGCATGCTTTGCAGCAGTGGGGTGAGTTATTTATCCCTTACTCTCTGCAGCAGCAGTAGAGGGCTGAAGACAGCAGTGCCTTCCCACTGTATGGCTTTACTTAGTGGTGGGAGGGGCTGACTCGCTCATGCAGTATGTATTTGCAGTCTTCAGCTTGTTCTTGCATCCCATGAAAAAGATGACTGCCTGGAGTAGGTTGTGAACTAGATTGACAGCCCTCGATAGACTGTGGCAGGAAATCCCTCCTCAGCAGGAGGACACTACTCATTTTTGGTATCAAAACTTTCCTGGAAAAATTCAGGTTCACAGACTGAAAGATTTCAACACTGTATGATGGATGGCATCTGTTTTATCTGTTTAAGTTTCTGTTACTAGTTTAAGAAAAATTTGTCTGAATCTCTGGAGAAGAGTGATTCCCCAAGAGGGAGAAGACTGCTCCTTGCCTTGGACAGTGACTGAGCCACCTCCAAGGAAAAAAGGGACCATGTGTGAGTGTAAGAGGCCAGGGGACCAGGAGTCTAATATGAAGGCACACATGAGGTGCAGAAAGGAGTGAGCAACAGCCCCCCAGGCCAAAGAGGATGTGGCAAAAGATCTGTGTGGAGCAGAGGAGACTAGACGGATTTTGCTAAAACTCAGAAAAGATGTGTTCAGAAACAAGGGTCTGGTCTGGTTCTGTGAGTTCTCCCTCATCAAAATGGTAATTATTCTAATTAACAGTCCACTAAACCCTTGTTTATTGGTGTGTTGTTTTTTTTTTTTAAAGCCTTCAGCTCTATTTTGGTTAGTTCAGTCTAGGAGAGACTCAAGGCTAAAGCTTTGGCCAGCTGGGGATCTGATCTTACCAGACAGCTGGACAGTGTACAGGGCCTGGAACTGCTGAAATATATAGCTGTTATGAAAATAATGGTTATGTCTTCATTTTGGATGAACCAGCCTTACGGTAGCATATACTATATTCGAAGACTTGAGTATTGCAGTCCGGACCGTGTAATTGTAGGAGTACCTCTGTAGGAGTGCTTTATTTTTGAGAGACATGAAACTTTGCATAACCTTGATATGTGTGATCTATTGACCTTGAGTTATTGAGTGATTTTGTTAGGAGCTTCATAACTTGTGTTCACAGCTTGTGATCCCTGTGGGGAGTATGTGTTCACTTCTTCCCTTAGGTTTTCTGATGCCATTTATTACGTACAGCAGGTCAGTAGAGGAGTAATGGCTGTTGGGTTTTTAAAAATTTATTTCAACTGTAATCAAGTTTTTGTCAAGATTTTCAGTTATTTATTTTGTTGTGGTAGAGAGGAGAGATGCTTGCTGGGAGATCAAGGTGGGTCAATGTGTGTTAGATACCTGAACAAATGTAATGAGTTACAACTATCTCACATCCCAAAGAGAAAAAAATAGAAAGCTTGATAAAAATTTATTTTTTAGTTGAATGGGGCAGATTACCTTATTTGGAGATATGCTGCTATACAATAATGCAATAACTTCTTCTAGGTTATTGTTGCAATATGGGATCTATTTTACCTATTTGTTGGGGTGGAGGCCTTCTCAAGATGGACATAAATCGATTTCTCATTATTTGGGTTTCTATAGTTGCATTTGGTTTTGTTTTTCCCTTTTATTGACAAACCTTAAAATCTAAGTTACAATAATAGGTGCATCTTCTTTATTTAGAATATCAGATTTTCATATACTGGAGGAGTGGGGTGAATATAGTGAAATCAAATTGAAATCCATGGTCCCCACTACATAGACACACATGCTATTTGCTTATTGTATTAACCTTTGAATTTTTTGTCACTGGCAATACTAAAGACGTTCATTTGTGTGTTTGTAACATCTGCATTTTGCTGCTCTTCCG